>NW_026893091.1:117500-120533 GCF_033815535.1 Pezoporus flaviventris | reverse complement strand
TATGATGGTGACACCGTTGCAAAGCTGACTGTGTGCTGAAGATGCCCAGCACATGCTTTCCCTCCCGCCTCTTCGGATCTGGGAGCAGAAGCCAGAAGTTCGTGCAATAATCGCTGTGCTGCTGGGCAGCCAAGAGCAACGAGCAGAGAAGTTGGATTCAAATGAACTTCTAGGTATGAAAGTGAGGAGCGACAGCAATGATGGACGCACTGGGTCGAAGCTGACTGTGTGCAGAAGATTCAGAGCACCAGCTTTCCCTCCTGGCTCTTCGATTGTGGGAGCAGACGGCAACTGTTCATGCTCTACTCACTGTGCAGCAGGGCAGCCGAGAGCAAGCTCCGAAGAGGGTGTATTCAAATGGACCTTTAGGTATGACACCGAGGAGCGACAGCAATGATGGTGACACCGTTGCAAAGCTGACTGTGTGCTGAAGATGCCCAGCACATGCTTTCCCTCCTGGCTCTTCGGCTCTGGCAGCAGACGGCAACCGTTCGTGCTCTACTCACTGTGCTGCTGGGAAGCAGACAGCAAGCTCCGAAGAGGGTGCATTCAAATGGACCTTTAGGTATGAAAGCGAGGAGCGACAGCAATGATGGTGACACCGTTGCAAAGCTGACTGTGTGCTGAAGATGCCCAGCACATGCTTTCCCTCCTGGCTCTTCGGCTCTGGGAGCAGAAGCCAGACGTTCGTGCACTAATCGTTCTGCCCCTGGGCAGCCGAGAACAAGCTTCGGAGAGGTTACACTCAAATGGACTTTTAAGTATGAAAACCGAGGAGCGACAGCAATGATGGTGACACCGTTGCAAAGCTGACTGTGTGCTGAAGATGCCCAGCACATGCTTTCCCTCCTGGCTCTTCGACTGTGGGAGCAGACTGCAACCGTTCGTGCTCTACTCACTGTGCTGCTGGGCAGCCGAGAGCAAGCTCCGAAGAGGGTGCATTCAAATGGACCTTTAGGTATGAAAGCGAGGAGCGACAGCAATGATGGTGACACCGTTGCAAAGCTGACTGTGTGCTGAAGATGCCCAGCACATGCTTTCCGTCCCGGCTCTTCGGATCTGGGAGCAGAAGCCAGAAGTTCGTGCACTAATCGCTGTGCTACTGGGCAGCTGAGAAGCAGCTTTGGAGAGGTTGCATTCAAATGTACTTTTAGGTATGAAACCGAGGAGTGACAGCAATAATGGTGACAGCATTGCAAAGCTGACTGTGTGCTGAAGATGCCCCGCACATGCTTTCCCTCCTGGCTCTTCGACTGTGGGAGCAGACGGCAACCCTAACCCTAACCCTAACCCTAACCCTAACCCTAACCCAACCCTAACCCTAACCCTAACCCTAACCCAACCCCTAACCCCTAACCCTAACCCTAACCCTAACCGTACCCCTAACCCTAACCCTAACCCTAACCCTAACCCTAACCCCTAACCCTAACCCTAACCCCTAACCCTAACCCCTAACCCTAACCCTAACACTAACCCTAACCCTAACCCTAACCATAACCCTAACCCTAACCCTAACCCCTAACCCTAACCCCTAACCCTAACCCTAACCCTAACCCTAACCCTAACCCTAAGCTTTCAGCAGCTTTCCCTCCTGGCTCTTCGATTGTGGGAGCAGACGGCAACTGTTCGTGCTCTACTCACTGTGCTGCTGGGCAGCCGAGAGCAAGCTCCGAAGAGGGTGCATTCAAATGGACCTTTAGGTATGAAAGCGAGGAGCGACAGCAATGATGGTGACACCGTTGCAAAGGTGACTGTGTGCTGAAGATGCCCAGCACATGCTTTCCCTCCTGGCTCTTCGGATCTGGGAGCAGAAGCCAGACGTTCGTGCACTAATCGTTCTGCCCCTGGGCAGCCGAGAACAAGCTTCGGAGAGGTTGCACTCAAATGGACTTTTAAGTATGAAACCGAGGAGCGACAGCAATGATGGTGACACCGTTGCAAAGCTGACTGTGTGCTGAAGATGCCCAGCACATGCTTTCCCTCCTGGCTCTTCGGCTCTGGGAGCAGAGGCCAGACGTTCGTGCTCTAATCGCTGCGCTACTTGGCAGCTCAGAGCAAGCTCCGTAGAGGTTGCATTCGAGTGGACTTTTAGGTATGACACCGAGGAGTGACAGCAATGATGGTGACACCGTTGCAAAGCTAACTGTGTGCTGAAGATGCCCAGCACATGCTTTCCCTCCTGGCTCTTCGGATTTGGCAGCAGACGGCAACCGTTCGTGCTCGACTCACTGTGCAGCTCGGCAGCCGAGAGCAAGCTCCGAAGAGGGTGCATTCAAATGGACCTTTAGGTAAGAAAGCGAGGAGCGACAGCAATGATGGTGACACCGTTGCAAAGCTGACTGTGTGCTGAAGATGCCCAGCACATGCTTTCCTTCCTGGCTCTTCGGCTCTGGGAGCAGAGGCCAGGCGTTCGTGCTCTACTGACTGTGCCGCTGGACAGCCAAGAGCAATGAGCGGAGAAGGTGGATTCAAATGAACTTCTAGGTATGAAAGTAAAAAGCGTCAGCAATGGTGGAGGCACTGTTGCAAAGCTGACTATGTGCTGAAGATGCCCAGCACATGCTTTCCCTCCTGGCTCCTCCACTGTGCTAGCAGACGGCAACCGTTCGTGCTCTACTCACTGTGCTGCTGGGCACCCGAGAGCAAGCTCCGAAGAGGGTGCATTCAAATGGACTTTTAGGTATGAAATCGAGGAGCGACAGCAATGATGGTGACACCGTTGCAAAGCTGACTGTGTGCTGAAGATGCCCAGCACATGCTTTCCCTCCCGGCCCTTCGGATCTGGGAGCAGAAGCCAGAAGTTCGTGCACTAATCGCTGTGCTACTGGGTAGCTGAGAAGCAGCTTTGGAGAGGTTGCATTCAATGTACTTTTAGGTATGAAACCGAGGAGTGACAGCAATAATGGTGACAGCATTGCAAAGCTGACTGTGTGCTGAAGATGCCCCGCACATGCTTTCCCTCCTGGCTCTTCGACTGTGGGAGCAGACGGCAACCCTAACCCTAACCCTAACCCTAACCCTAACCCTAACCCT
>NW_026893091.1:107500-115000 GCF_033815535.1 Pezoporus flaviventris | reverse complement strand
AGCTGACTGTGTGCTGAAGATGCCCAGCACATGCTTTCCCTCCTGGCTCTTCGGATCTGGGAGCAGAGGCCAGACATTCGTGCTCTAATCGCTGTGCTACATGGCAGCTCAGAGCAAGCTCCGTAGAGGTTGCATTCGAGTGGACTTTTAGGTATGAAAGCGAGGAGCGACAGCAATGATGGTGACACCGCTGCAAAGCTGACTGTGTGCTGAAGATGCCCAGCACATGCTTTCCCTCCTGGCTCTTCGGATCTGGGAGCAGAAGCCAGACGTTCGTGCACTAACTGCTCTGCCCCTGGGCAGCCGAGAACAAGCTTCGGAGAGGTTGCACTCAATTGGACCTTTAAGTATGAAACCGAGGAGCGAGAGCAATGATGGTGACACCGTTGCAAAGCTGACTGTGTACTGAGGATGCCCAGCACATGTTTTCCATCCTGGCTCTTCGGCTATAAGAGCAGAGGCCAGACGTACATGCACTAATCACTGTGCCCCTGGGCAGCAAAGAACAAGCTTTGGAGACGTTTCATTCAAATGGGCTTTTACATATGAAACCGAGGAGCGACAGCAATGATGGTGACACCATTGCAAAGCTGACTGTGTGCTGAAGATGCCCAGCACATGCTTTCCCTCCTGGCTCTTCGGCTCTGAGAGCAGAGGCCAGACGTTCGTGCTCTACTGACTGTGCTGCTAGGCAGCCAAGAGCAACGAGCAGAGAAGTTGGATTCAAATGAACTTCTCGGTATGAAAGTGAGGAGCGACAGCAAAGATGGGGGCACTGTTGCAAAGCTGACTGTGTGCAGAAGATTCAGAGCACCAGGTTTCCCTCCTGGCTCTTCGATTGTGGGAGCAGACGGCAACCGTTCGTGCTCTACTCACTGTGCTGCTGGGCAGCCGAGAGCAAGCTCCGAAGAGGGTGCATTCAAATGGACCTTTAGGTATGAAAGCGAGGAGCGACAGCAATGATGGTGCCACCGTTGCAAAGCTGACTGTGTGCTGAAGATGCCCAGCACATGCTTTCCTTCCTGGCTCTTCGGCTCTGGGAGCAGAGGCCAGACGTTCGTGCTCTACTGACTGTGCCGCTGGACAGCCAAGAGCAATGAGCGGAGAAGGTGGATTCAAATGAACTTCTAGGTATGAAAGTGAAAAGCGTCAGCAATGATGGAGGCACTGTTGCAAAGCTGACTGTGTGCTGAAGATGCCGAGCACATGCTTTCCCTCCTGGCTCCTCCACTGTGCTAGCAGACGGCAACCGTTCGTGCTCTACTCACTGTGCTGCTGGGCAGCCGAGAGCAAGCTCCGAAGAGGGTGCATTCAAATGGACCTTTAGGTATGAAAGCGAGGAGCGACAGCAATGATGGTGACACCGTTGCAAAGCTGAATGTGTGCTGAAGATGCCCGGCACATGCTTTCCCTCCCGGCTCTTCGGATCTGGGAGCAGAAGCCAGAAGTTCGTACACTAATCGCGGTGCTACTGGGCAGCTGAGAAGCAGCTTTGGAGAGGTTGCATTCAAATGTACTTTTAGGTATGAAACCGAGGAGTGACAGCAATAATGGCGACAGCATTGCAAAGCTGACTGTGTGCTGAAGATGCCCCGCACATGCTTTCCCTCCTGGCTCTTCGACTGTGGGAGCAGACGGCAACCCTAACCCTAACCCTAACCCTAACCCTAACCCTAACCCAACCCTAACCCTAACCCTAAGCCTAACCCTACCCCTAACCCTAACCCTAACCCTAAACCTAAGCTTTCACCAGCTTTCCCTCCTGGCTCTTCGATTGTGGGAGCAGACAGCAACTGTTCGTGCTCTACTCACTGTGCTGCTGGGCAGCCGAGAGCAAGCTCTGAAGAGGGTGCATTCAAATGGACCTTTAAGTATGAAACCGAGGAGCGACAGCAATGATGGTGACACCGTTGCAAAGCTGACTGTGTGCTGAAGATGCCCAGCACATATTTTCCATCCTGGCTCTTCGGCTCTAAGAGCAGAGGCCAGACGTTCATGCACTAATCACTGTGCCCCTGGGCAGCCGAGAACAAGCTTTGGAGACGTTGCATTCAAATGGGCTTTTACATATGAAACCGAGGAGCGACAGCAAAGATGGAGGCACTGTTGCAAAGCTGACTGTGTGCAGAAGATTCAGAGCACCAGCTTTCCCTCCTGGCTCTTCGACTCTGGGAGCAGACGGCAACCGTTCGTGCTCTACTCACTGTGCTGCTGGGCGGCCGAGAGCAAGCTCCGAAGAGGGTGCATTCAAATGGACCTTTAGGTATGAAAGCGAGGAGCGACAGCAATGATGGTGACACCGTTGCAAAGCTGACTGTGTGCTGAAGATGCCCAGCACATGCTTTCCTTCCTGGCTCTTCGGCTCTGGGAGCAGAGGCCAGACGTTCGTGCTCTACTGACTGTGCCGCTGGACAGCCAAGAGCAATGAGCGGAGAAGGTGGATTCAAATGAACTTCTAGGTATGAAAGTGAAAAGCGTCAGCAATGATGGAGGCACTGTTGCAAAGCTGACTGTGTGCTGAAGATGCCCAGCACATGCTTTCCCTCCTGGCTCCTCCACTGTGCTAGCAGACGGCAACCGTTCGTGCTCTACTCACTGTGCTGCTGGGCAGCCGAGAGCAAGCTCCGAAGAGGGTGCATTCAAATGGACCTTTAGGTATGACACCGAGGAGCGACAGCAATGATGGTGACACCGTTGCAAAGCTGACTGTGTGCTGAAGATGCCCAGCACATGCTTTCCCTCCTGGCTCTTCGGCTCTGAGAGCAGAGGCCAGACGTTCGTGCTCTACTGACTGTGCTGCTGGGCAGCCAAGAGCAATGAGCCGAGATGTTGGATTCAAATGAACTTCTCGGTATGAAAGTGAGGAGCGACAGCAAAGATGGAGGCACTGTTGCAAATCTGACTGTTTGCAGAAGATTCAGAGCTTTCCCTACTGGCTCTTCGATTGTGGGAGCAGACGGCAACTGTTCGTGCTCTACTCACTGTGCTGCTGGGCAGCCGAGAGCAAGCTCCGATGAGGGTGCATCCAAATTGACCTTTAGGTATGAAAGCGAGGAGCGACAGCAATGATGGTGACACCGTTGCAAAGCTGACTGTGTGCTGAAGATGCCCATCACATGCTTTCCCTCCCGGCTCTTCGGATCTGGGAGCAGAAGCCAGAAGTTCGTGCACTAATCGCTGTGCTACTGGGCAGCTGAGAAGCAGCGTTGGAGAGGTTGCATTCAAATGTACTTTTAGGTATGAAACCGAGGAGTGACAGCAATAATGGTGACAGCATTGCAAAGCTGACTGTGTGCTGAAGATGCCCCGCACATGCTTTCCCTCCTGGCTCTTCGACTGTGGGAGCAGACGGCATCCCTAACCCTAACCCTAACCCTAACCCTAACCCTAACCCAACCCTAACCCTAAGCCTAACCCTAACCCTACCCCTAACCCTACCCCTAACCCTAACCCTAACCATAACCCTAACCCTAACCATAACCCCTAACACTAACCCTAACCCTAACCCTAACCCCTAACCCTAACCCCTAACCCTAACCCTAACCCTAACCCTAACCCTAAGCTTTCACCAGCTTTCCCTTTTGGCTCTTCGATTGTTGGAGTAGACGGCAAGTGTTCGTGCTCTACTCACTGTGCTGCTGGGCAGCCGAGAGCAAGCTCCGAAGAGGGTGCATTCAAATGGACCTTTAGGTATGAAACCGAGGAGCGACAGCAATGATGGTGACACCGTTGCAAAGCTGACTGTGTGCTGAAGATGCCCAGCACATGCTTTCCCTCCTGGCTCTTCGACTGTGGGAGCAGACGGCAACCGTTCGTGCTCTACTCACTGTGCTGCTGGGCAGCCGAGAGCAAGCTCCGAAGAGGGTGCTTTCAAATGGACGTTTAGGTATGAAAGCGAGGAGCGACAGCAATGATGGTGACACCGTTGCAAAGCTGACTGTGTGCTGAAGATGCCCAGCACATGCTTTCCCTCCTGGCTCTTCGGCTCTGGGAGCAGAGGCCAGACATTCGTGCACTAATCGCTGAGCTACTGGGCAGCTGAGAAGCAGCTTTGGAGAGGTTGCATTCAAATGTACTTTTAGGTATGAAACCGAGGAGTGACAGCAATAATGGTGACAGCATTGCAAAGCTGACTGTGTGCTGAAGATGCACAGCACATGCTTTCCCTCCTGGCTCTTCGACAGTGGGAGCAGACGACAACCGTTCGTGCTCTACTCACTGTGCTGCTGGGCAGCCGAGTGCAAGCTCTGAAGAGGGTGCATTCAAATGGACCTTTAGGTATGAAAGCGAGGAGCGACAGCAATGATGGTGACACCGTTGCAAAGCTGACTGTGTGCTGAAGATGCCCAGCACATGCTTTCCCTCCCGCCTCTTCGGATCTGGGAGCAGAAGCCAGAAGTTCGTGCAATAATCGCTGTGCTGCTGGGCAGCCAAGAGCAACGAGCAGAGAAGTTGGATTCAAATGAACTTCTAGGTATGAAAGTGAGGAGCGACAGCAATGATGGACGCACTGGGTCGAAGCTGACTGTGTGCAGAAGATTCAGAGCACCAGCTTTCCCTCCTGGCTCTTCGATTGTGGGAGCAGACGGCAACTGTTCATGCTCTACTCACTGTGCAGCTGGGCAGCCGAGAGCAAGCTCCGAAGAGGGTGTATTCAAATGGACCTTTAGGTATGACACCGAGGAGCGACAGCAATGATGGTGACACCGTTGCAAAGCTGACTGTGTGCTGAAGATGCCCAGCACATGCTTTCCCTCCGGGCTCTTCGGCTCTGGCAGCACACGGCAACCGTTCGTGCTCTACTCACTGTGCTGCTGGGAAGCAGACATCAAGCTCCGAACAGGGTGCATTCAAATGGACCTTTAGGTATGAAAGCGAGGAGCGACAGCAATGATGGTGACAGCGTTGCAAAGCTGACTGTGTGCTGAAGATGCCCAGCACATGCTTTCCCTCCTGGCTCTTCGACTGTGGGAGCAGACGGCAACCGTTCGTGCTCTACTCACTTCGCTGCTCGGCAGCCGAGAGAAAGCTCCGAAGAGGGTGCATTCAAATGGACCTTTAGGTATGAAAGCGAGGAGCGACAGCAATGATGGTGACACCGTTGCAAAGCTGACTGTGTGCTGAAGATGCCCAGCACATGCTTTCCCTCCCGGCTCTTCGGATCTGGGAGCAGAAGCCAGAAGTTCATTCACTAATCGCTGTGATACTGGACAACTGAGAAGCAGCTTTGGAGAGGTTGCATTCAAATGTACTTTTAGGTATGAAACCGAGGAGTGACAGCAAATTATGGTGACAGCATTGCAAAGCTGACTGTGTGCTGAAGATGCCCCGCACATGCTTTCCCTCCTGGCTCTTCGACTGTGGGAGCAGACGGCAACCCTAACCCTAACCCTAACCCTAAACCTAACCATAACCCTAACCCTAACCCTAACCCCTAAACCTAACCCTAACCCTAACCCTAACCCTAACCCCTAAAATTAACCCCTAACCCTAACCCTAACCCTAACCCTAGCCCTAACCTTTCACCAGCTTTCCCTCCTGTCTCTTCGATTGTGGGAGCAGACGGCAACTGTTCGTGCTCTACTCACTGTGCTGCTGGGCAGCCGAGAGCAAGCTCTGAAGTGGGTGCATTCAAATGGACCTTTAGGTATGAAAGCGAGGAGCGACAGCAATGATGGTGATACCGTTGCAAAGCTGACTGTGTGCTGAAGATGCCCAGCACATGCTTTCCCTCCTGGCTCTTTGGATCTGGGAGCAGAAGCCAGACGTTCGTGCACTAATCGTTCTGCCCCTGGGCAGCGGAGAACAAGCTTCGGAGAGGTTGCACTCAAATGGACTTTTAAGTATGAAACCGAGGAGCGACAGCAATGATGGTGACACCGTTGCAAAGCTGACTGTGTGCTGAAGATGCCCAGCACATGCTTTCCCTCCTGGCTCTTCGGATCTGGGAGCAGAGGCCAGACATTCGTGCTCTAATCGCTGTGCTACATGGCAGCTCAGAGCAAGCTCCGTAGAGGTTGCATTCGAGTGGACTTTTAGGTATGAAAGCGAGGAGCGACAGCAATGATGGTGACACCGCTGCAAAGCTGACTGTGTGCTGAAGATGCCCAGCACATGCTTTCCCTCCTGGCTCTTCGGATCTGGGAGCAGAAGCCAGACGTTCGTGCACTAACTGCTCTGCCCCTGGGCAGCCGAGAACAAGCTTCGGAGAGGTTGCACTCAATTGGACCTTTAAGTATGAAACCGAGGAGCGAGAGCAATGATGGTGACACCGTTGCAAAGCTGACTGTGTACTGAGGATGCCCAGCACATGTTTTCCATCCTGGCTCTTCGGCTATAAGAGCAGAGGCCAGACGTACATGCACTAATCACTGTGCCCCTGGGCAGCAAAGAACAAGCTTTGGAGACGTTTCATTCAAATGGGCTTTTACATATGAAACCGAGGAGCGACAGCAATGATGGTGACACCATTGCAAAGCTGACTGTGTGCTGAAGATGCCCAGCACATGCTTTCCCTCCTGGCTCTTCGGCTCTGAGAGCAGAGGCCAGACGTTCGTGCTCTACTGACTGTGCTGCTAGGCAGCCAAGAGCAACGAGCAGAGAAGTTGGATTCAAATGAACTTCTCGGTATGAAAGTGAGGAGCGACAGCAAAGATGGGGGCACTGTTGCAAAGCTGACTGTGTGCAGAAGATTCAGAGCACCAGGTTTCCCTCCTGGCTCTTCGATTGTGGGAGCAGACGGCAACCGTTCGTGCTCTACTCACTGTGCTGCTGGGCAGCCGAGAGCAAGCTCCGAAGAGGGTGCATTCAAATGGACCTTTAGGTATGAAACCGAGGAGTGACAGCAATAATGGTGACAGCATTGCAAAGCTGACTGTGTGCTGAAGATGCCCCGCACTTGCTTTCCCTCCTGGCTCTTCGACTGTGGGAGCAGACGGCAAACCTAACCCTAACCCTAACCCTAACCCTAACCCTAACCCAACCCTAACCCTAACCCTAAGCCTAACCCTAACCCTAACCCTAACCCTGAACCTAAGCTTTCACCAGCTTTCCCTCCTGGCTCTTCGATTGTGGGAGCAGACGGCAACTGTTCGTGCTCTACTCACTGTGCTGCTCGGCAGCCGAGAGCAAGCTCCGAAGAGGGAGCATTCAAATGGACCTTTAGGTATGAAAGCGAGGAGCGACAGCAATGATGGTGACACCGTTGCAAAGCTGACTGTGTGCTGAACATGCCCAGCACATGTTTTCCATCCTGGCTCTTCGGCTCTAAGAGCAGAGGCCAGACGTTCATGCACTAATCACTGTGCCCCTGGGCAGCCGAGAACAAGCTTTGGAGACCTTGCATTCAAATGGACTTTTACATATGCAACCGAGGAGCGACAGCAATGATGGTGACACCGTTGCAAAGCTGACTGTGTGCTGAAGATGCCCAGCACATGCTTTCCCTCCGGGCTCTTCGGCTCTGGGAGCAGAGGCCAGACGTTCGTTCTCTACTGAATG
>NW_026893091.1:90000-92500 GCF_033815535.1 Pezoporus flaviventris | reverse complement strand
CAGCAATAATGGTGCCAGCATTGCAAAGCTGACTGTGTGCTGAAGATGCCCAGCACATGCTTTCCCTCCTGGCTCTTCGACTGTGGGAGCAGACGTCAACCGTTCGTGCTCTACACACTGTGCTGCTGGGCAGCCAAGAGCTAGCTCTGAAGAGGGTGCATTCAAATGGACCTTTAGGTATGAAAGCGAGGAGCGACAGCAATGATGGTGACACCGTTGCAAAGCTGACTGTGTGCTGAAGATGCCCAGCACATGCTTTCCCTCCTGGCTCTTCGGATCTGGGAGCAGAAGCCAGACGTTCGTGCAGTAATCGCTCTGCCCCTGGGCAGCCGAGAACAAGCTTCGGAGAGGTTGCACTCAAATGGACTTTTAAGTATGAAACCGAGGAGCGACAGCAATGATGGTGACACCGTTGCAAAGCTGACTGTGTGCTGAAGATGCCCAGCACATGTTTTCCATCCTGGCTCTTCGGCTCTAAGAGCACAGGCCAGACGTTCATGCACTAATCACTGTGCCCCTGGGCAGCTGAGAACAACCTTTGGAGACATTGCATTCAAATGGACTTTTACATATGAAACCGAGGAGCGACAGCAATGATGGTGACACCGTTGCAAAGCTGACTGTGTGCTGAAGATGCCCAGCACATGCTTTCCCTCCTGGCTCTTCGACTGTGGGAGCAGACGGCAACCGTTCGTGCTCTGCTCACTGTGCTGCTGGGAAGCCGAGAGCAAGCTCCGAAGAGGGTGCATTCAAATGGACCTTTAGGTATGACACCGAGGAGCGACAGCAATGATGGTGACACCGTTGCAAAGCTGACTGTGTGCTGAAGATGCCCAGCACATGCTTTCCCTCCTGGCTCTTCGGCTCTGAGAGCAGAGGCGAGACGTTCGTGCTCTACTGACTGTGCTGCTGGGCAGCCAAGAGCCATGAGCCGAGATGTTGGATTCAAATGAACTTCTCGGTATGAAAGTGAGGAGCGACAGCAAAGATGGAGGCACTGTTGCAAATCTGACTGTTTGCAGAAGATTCAGAGCACCAGCTTTCCCTACTGGCTCTTCGATTGTGGGAGCAGACGGCAACTGTTCGTGCTCTACTCACTGTGCTGCTGGGCAGCCGAGAGCAAGCTCCGATGAGGGTGCATCCAAATTGACCTTTAGGTATGAAAGCGAGGAGCGACAGCAATGATGGTGACACCGTTGCAAAGCTGACTGTGTGCTGAACATGCCCAGCACATGTTTTCCATCCTGGCTCTTCGGCTCTAAGAGCCGAGGCCAGACGTTCATGCACTAATCACTGTGCCCCTGGGCAGCCGAGAACAAGCTTTGGAGACCTTGCATTCAAATGGACTTTTACATATGCAACCGAGGAGCGACAGCAATGATGGTGACACCGTTGCAAAGCTGACTGTGTGCTGAAGATGCCCAGCACATGCTTTCCCTCCGGGCTCTTCGGCTCTGGGAGCAGAGGCCAGACGTTCGTGCTCTACTGAATGTGCCGCTGGACAGCCAAGAGCAATGAGCGGAGAAGGTGGATTCAAATGAACTTCTAGGTATGAAAGTGAAAAGCGTCAGCAATGATGGAGGCACTGTTGCAAAGCTGACTGTGTGCTGAAGATGCCCAGCACATGCTTTCCCTCCTGGCTCCTCCACTGTGCTAGCAGACGGCAACCGTTCGTGCTCTACTCACTGTGCTGCAGGGCAGCCGAGAGCAAGCTCCGAAGAGGGTGCATTCAAATGGACCTTTAGGTATGAAAGCGAGGAGCGACAGCAATGATGATGACACCGTTGCAAAGATGACTGTGTGCTGAAGATACCCAGCACATGCTTTCCCTCCCGGCTCTTCGGATCTGGGAGCAGAAGCCAGAAGTTCGTGCACTAATCGCTGTGCTACTGGGCAGCTGAGAAGCAGCTTTGGAGAGGTTGCATTCAAATGTGCTTTTAGGTATGAAACCGAGGAGTGACAGCAATAATGGTGACAGCATTGCAAAGCTGACTGTGTGCTGAAGATGCCCCGCACATGCTTTCCCTCCTGGCTCTTCGACTGTGGGAGCAGATGGCAAACCTAACCCTAACCCTAACCCTAACCCTAACCCTAACCCAACCCTAACCTTTCACCAGCTTTCCCTCCTGGCTCTTCGATTGTGGGAGCAGACGGCAAGTGTTCGTGCTCTACTCACTGTGCAGCTGGGCAGCCGAGAGCAAGCTCCGAAGAGGGTGCATTCAAATGGGTCTTTAGGTAAGAAAGCGAGGCGCGACAGCAATGATGGTGACACCGTTGCAAAGCTGACTGTGTGCTGAAGATGCCCAGCACATGCTTTCCCTCCTGGCTCTTCGACTGTGGGAGCAGATGGCAACCGTTCGTGCTCTACTCACTGTGCTGCTGGGCAGCCGAGAGCAAGCTCCGAAGAGGGTGCATTCAAATGGACCTTTAGGTATGAAAGCGAGGAGCGACAGCAATGATGGTGACACCGTTAGAAAGCTGACTGTGTGCTGAAGATGCC
>NW_026893091.1:55000-85000 GCF_033815535.1 Pezoporus flaviventris | reverse complement strand
CATTCAAATGTACTTTTAGGTATGAAACCGAGGAGTGACATCAATAATGGTGACAGCATTGCAAAGCTGAATGTGTGCTGAAGATGCGCAGCACATGCTTTCCCTCCTGGCTCTTCGACTGTGGGAGCAGACGACAACCGTTCGTGCTCTACTCACTGTGCTGCTGGGCAGCCGAGAGCAAGCTCTGAAGAGGGTGCACTCAAATGGACCTTTAGGTATGAAAGCGAGGAGCGACAGCAATGATGGTGACACCGTTGCAAAGCTGACTGTGTGCTGAAGATGCCCAGCACATGCTTTCCCTCCTGGCTCTTCGGATCTGGGAGCAGAAGCCAGACGTTCGTGCACTAATCGCTCTGCCCCTGGGCAGCCGAGAACAAGCTTTGGAGACGTTGCATTCAAATGGACTTTTACATATGAAACCGAGGAGCGACGGCAATGATGGTGACACCGTTGCAAAGCTGACTGTGTGCTGAAGATGCCCAGCACATGCTTTCCATCCGGGCTCTTCGGCTCTGGGAGCAGAGGACAGGCGTTCATGCTCCACTGACTGTTCTGCTGGGCAGCCAAGAGCAAAGAGCACAGAAGTTGGATTCAAATGAACTTCTAGGTATGAAAGTGAGGAGCGACTGCAATGATGGACGCACTGCGTCAAAGCTGATTGTTTGCAGAAGATGCCCAGCACATGCTTTCCCTCCTGGCTCTTCGATTGTGGGAGCAGATGGCAACTGTTCGTGCTCTACTCACTGTGCAGCTGGGCAGCCGAGAGCAAGCTCCGAAGAGGGTGCATTCAAATGGACCTTTAGGTATGAAAGCGAGGAGCGACAGCAATGATGGTGACACCGTTGCAAAGCTGACTGTGTGCTGAAGATGCCCAGCACATGCTTTCCCTCCTGGCTCTTCGGCACTGGCAGCAGACGGCAACCGTTCGTGCTCTACTCACTGTGCTGCTCGGCAGCCGAGAGCAAGCTCTGAAGAGGGTGCATTCAAATGGACGTTTAGGTATGAAAGCGAGGAGCGACAGCAATGATGGTGACACCGTTGCGAAGCTGACTGTGTGCTGAAGATGCCCAGCACATGCTTTCCCTCCTGGCTCTTCGGCTCTGGGAGCAGAGGCCAGACGTTCGTGCTCTACTGACTGTGCCGCTGGACAGCCAAGAGCAATGAGCGGAGAAGGTGGATTCAAATGAACTTCTAGGTATGAAAGTGAAAAGCGTCAGCAATGATGGAGGCACTGTTGCAAAGCTGACTGTGTGCTGAAGAAGCCCAGCACATGCTTTCCCTCCTGGCTCCTCCACTGTGCTAGAAGACGTCAACCGTTCGTGCTCTACTCACTGTGCTGCTGGGCAGCCGAGAGCAAGCTCCGAAGAGGGTGCATTCAAATGGACCTTTAGGTATGAAAGCGAGGAGCGACAGCAATGATGGTGACACCGTTGCAAAGCTGACTGTGTGCTGAAGATGCCCAGCACATGTTTTCCATCCTGGCTCTTCGGCTCTAAGAGCAGAGGCCAGACTTTCATGCACTAATCGCTGACCTACTGGGCAGCTGAGAAGCAGCTTTGGAGAGGTTGCATTCAAATGTACTTTTAGGTATGAAACCGAGGAGTGACAGCAATAATGGTGACAGCATTGCAAAGCTGACTGTGTGCTGAAGATGAGCAGCACATGCTTTCCCTCCTGGCTCTTCGACTGTGGGAGCAGACGTCAACCGTTCGTGCTCTACACACTGTGCTGCTGGGCAGCCGAGAGCTAGCTCTGAAGAGGGTGCATTCAAATGGACCTTTAGGTATGAAACCGAGGAGCGACAGCAATGATGGTGACACCCTTGAAAAGCTGACTGTGTGCTGAAGATGCCCAGCACATGCTTTCCCTCCTGGCTCTTCGGATCTGGGAGCAGAAGCCAGACGTTCGTGCACTAATCGCTCTGCCCCTGGGCAGCCGAGAGCAAGCTTCGGAAACGTTGCATTCAAATGGACTTTTACATATGAAACCGAGGAGCGACAGCAATGATGGTGACACCGTTGCAAAGCTGACTGTGTGCTGAAGATTCCCAGCACATGTTTTCCATCCTGGCTCTTCGGCTCTAAGAGCAGAGGCCAGACGTTCATGCACTAATCACTGTGCCCCTGGGCAGCCGAGAACAAGATTTGGAGACGTTGCATTCAAATAACTTTTACATATGAAACCGAGGAGCGACAGCAATGATGGTGACACCGTTGCAAAGCTGACTGTGTGCTGAAGATGCCCAGCACATGCTTTCCCTCCTGGCTCTTCGGCTCTGGGAGCAGAGGCCAGACGTTCGTGCTCTAATCGCTGTGCTACTTGGCAGCTCAGAGCAAGCCTCGTAGAGGTTGCATTCGAGTGGACTTTTAGGTATGAAACCAAGGAGCGACAGCAATGATGGTGACACCGTTGCAAAGCTGACTGTGTGCTGAAGATGCCCAGCACATGCTTTCCCTCCTGGCTCTTCGGCTCTGAGAGCAGAGGCCAGACGTTCGTGCTCTACTGACTGTGCTGCTGGGCAGCCAAGAGCAACGAGCAGAGAAGTTGGATTCAAATGAACTTCTCGGTATGAAAGTGAGGAGTGACAGCAATGATGGAGGCACTGTTGCAAAGCTGACTGTGTGCATAAGATTCAGAGCACCAGCTTTCCCTACTGGCTCTTCGATTGTGGGAGCAGACGGCAACTGTTCGTGCTCTACTCACTGTGCTGCTGGGCAGCCGAGAGCAAGCTCCGAAGAGGTTGCATTCAAATGGACCTTTAGGTATGAAAGCGAGGAGCGACAGCAATGATGGTGACACCGTTGCAAAGCTGACTGTGTGCTGAAGATGCCCAGCACATGCTTTCCCTCCTGGCTCTTCGGCTCTGGGAGCAGACGGCAACCGTTCGTGCTCTACTCACAGCGCTGCTGGGCAGCCGAGAGCAAGCTCCGAAGAGGGTGCATTCAAATGGACCTTTAGGTATGAAAGCGAGGAGCGACAGCAATGATGGTGACACCGTTGCAAAGCTGACTGTGTGCTGAAGATGCCCAGCACATGCTTTCCCTCCTGGCTCTTCGGATCTGGGATCAGAAGCCAGACGTTCGTGCAGTAATCGCTCTGCCCCTGGGCAGCCGAGAACAAGCTTCGGAGAGGTTGCACTCAAATGGACTTTTAAGTATGAAACCGAGGAGCGACAGCAATGATGGTGACACCGTTGCAAAGCGGACTGTGTGCTGAAGATGCCCAGCACATGCTTTCCCTCCTGGCTCTTCGACTGTGGGAGCAGACGGCAACCGTTCGTGCTCTGCTCACTGTGCTGCTGGGAAGCCGAGAGCAAGCTCCGAAGAGGGTGCATTCAAATGGACCTTTAGGTATGAAAGCGAGGAGCGACAGCAATGATGGTGACACCGTTGCAAAGCTGACTGTGTGCTGAAGATGCCCAGCACATGCTTTCCCTCCGGGCTCTTCGGCTCTGAGAGCAGAGGCCAGACGTTCGTGCTCTACTGACTGTGCTGCTGGGCAGCCAAGAGCAACGAGCAGAGAAGTTGGACTCAAATGAACTTCTCGGTATGAAAGTGAGGAGCGACAGCAATGATGGAGGCACTGTTGCAAAGCTGACTGTGTGCTGAAGATGCCCAGCACATGCTTTCCCTCCTAGCTCCTCCACTGTGCTAGAAGACGTCAACCGTTCGTGCTCTACTCACTGTGCTGCTGGGCAGCCGAGAGCAAGCTCCGAAGAGGGTGCATTCAAATGGACCTTTAGGTATGAAAGCGAGGAGCGACAGCAATGATGGTGACACCGTTGCAAAGCTGACTGTGTGCTGAAGATGCCCAGCACATGTTTTCCCTCCTGGCTCTTCGGCTCTAAGAGCAGAGGCCAGACGTTCATGCACTCATCACTGTGCCCCTGGGCAGCCGAGAACAAGCTTTGGAGACGTTGCATTCAAATGGACTTTTACATATGAAACCGAGGAGCGACAGCAATGATGGTGACAGCATTGCAAAGCTGACTGTGTGCTGAAGATGCCCAGCACAGCCTTTCCCTCCCGGCTCTTCGGATCTGGGAGGAGAAGCCAGAAGTTCGTGCACTAATCACTGTGCTACAGGGCAGCTGAGAAGCAGCTTTGGAGAGGTTGTATTCAAATGTACTTTTAGCTATGAAACCGAGGAGTGACAGCAATAATGGTGACAGCATTGCAAAGCTGACTGTGTGCTGAAGATGCCCCGCACATGCTTTCCCTCCTGGCTCTTCGACTGTGGGAGCAGACGGCAACCCTAACCCTAACCCTAACCCTAACCCTAACCCTAACCCAACCCTAACGCTAACCGTAACCCTAACCCTACACCTAACCCTAACCCTAACCCTACCCCTAACCGTACCCGTAACCGTAACCCTAACCCTAACCCTAAACCCAACCCTAACCCTAACCCAACCCTAACCCTAACCCTAAGCCTAACCATACCCCTAACCCTAACCCTAACCCTAAACCTAACCATAACCCTAACCCTAACCCTAACCCCTAATTCTAACCCTAACTCTAACCCCTAACCCTAACCCCTAACCCTAACCCTAACCCCTAACCCTAACCCTAGCCCTAACCCTAACCCTAACCCTAACCCCTAACCCTAGCCCTAACCGTAACCCTAACCCTAACCCTAACCCTAAGCTTTCACCAGCTTTCCTTCCTGGCTCTTCGATTGTGGGAGCAGACGGCAACCGTTCGTGCTATACTCACTGTGCTGCTGGGCAGCCGAGAGCAAGCTCCGAAGAGGGTGCATTCAAATGGACCTTTAGGTATGAAAGTGAGGAGCGACAGCAATGATGGTGACACCGTTGCAAAGCTGACTGTGTGCTGAAGATGCCCAGCACATCCTTTCCCTCCTGGCTCTTCGGATCTGGGAGCAGAAGCCAGACGTTCGTGCACTAATCGTTCTGCCCCTGGGCAGCCGAGAACAAGCTTCGGAGAGGTTGCACTCAAATGGACTTTTAAGTATGAAAGCGAGGAGCGACAGCAATGATGGTGACACCGTTGCTAAGCTGACTGTGTGCTGAAGATGCCCAGCACATGCTTTCCCTCCGGGCTCTTCGACTCTGGGAGCAGAGGCCAGACGTTCGTGCTCTAATCGCTGTGCTACTTAGCAGCTCAGAGCAAGCTCCGTAGCGGTTGCATTCAAATGTACTTTTAGGCATGAAACCGAGGAGCGACAGCAATGATGGTGACACCGTTGCAAAGCTAACTGTGTGCTGAAGATGCCCAGCACATGCTTTCCCTCCTGGCTCTTCGACTCTGGGAGCAGACGGCAACCGTTCGTGCTCTACTCACTGTGCAGCTGGGCAGCCGAGAGCAAGCTCCGAAGAGGGTGCATTCAAATGGACCTTTAGGGATGACACCGAGGAGCGACAGCAATGATGTTGACACCGTTGCAAAGCTGACTGTGTGCTGAAGATGCCCAGCACATGCTTTCCCTCCTGGCTCCTCCACTGTGCTAGCAGACGGCAACCGTTCGTGCTCTACTCACTGTGCAGCTGGGCAGCCGAGAGCAAGCTCCGAAGAGGGTGCATTCAAATGGACCTTTAGGTATGAAAGCGAGGACCGACAGCAATGATGGTGACACCGTTGCAAAGCTGACTGTGTGCTGAAGATGCCCAGCACATGCTTTCCCTCCTGGCTCTTCGGATCTGGGAGCAGAAGCCAGACGTTCGTGCACTAATTGTTCTGCCCCTGGGCACATGAGAACAAGCTTCGGAGAGGTTGCACTCAAATGGACTTTTAAGTATGAAAGCGAGGAGCGACAGCAATGATGGTGACACCGTTGTAAAGCTGACTGTGTGCTGAAGATGCCCAGCACATGCTTTCCCTCCCGCCTCTTCGGATCTGGGAGCAGAAGCCAGAAGTTCGTGCACTAATCGCTGCGCTACTAGGTAGCTCAGAAGCAGCTTTGGAGAGGTTGCATTCAAATGTACTTTTAGGTATGAAACCGAGGAGTGACAGCAATAATGGTGACAGCATTGCAAAGCTGACTGTGTGCTGAAGATGCAGCGCACATGCTTTCCCTCCTGGCTCTTCGACTGTGGGAGCAGACGGCAACCCTAACCCTAACCCTAACCCTAACCCAACCCTAAACCTAACCCTAACCCTAACCCTACCCCTAACCCTAACACTAACCCTAAACCTAACCATAACCCTAACACTAACCCCTAACCCTAACCCTAACCCTAACCCTAACCCTAATCCCTAACCCTAACCCCTAATTCTAACCCTAACCCTAACCCTAACCCTAAGCTTTCACCAGTTTTCCCTCCTGGCTCTTCGATTGTGGGAGCAGATGGCAAATGTTCGTGCTCTACTCACTGTGCTGCTGGGCAGCCGAGAGCAAGCTCTGAAGAGGGTGCATTCAAATGGACCTTTAGGTATGAAAGCGAGGAGCGACAGCAATGATGGTGACCCCGTTGCAAAGCTGACTGTGTGCTGAAGATGCCCAGCACATGCTTTCCCTCCTGGCTCTTCAGATCTGGGAGCAGAAGCCAGACGTTCGTGCACTAATCGTTCAGCCCCTGGGCAGCCGAGAACAAGCTTCAGAGAGGTTGCACTCAAATGGACTTTTAAGTATGAAACCGAGGAGCGACAGCAATGATGGTGACACCGTTGCAAAGCTGACTGTGTGCTGAAGATGCCCAGCACATGCTTTCCCTCCTGGCTCCTCCACTGTGCTAGCAGACGGCAACCGTTCGTGCTCTACGCACTGTGCTGCTGGGCAACCAAGAGCAAGCTCCGAAGAGGGTGCATTCAAATGGACCTTTAGGTATGACACCGAGGAGCGACAGCAATGATGGTGACACCGTTGCAAAGCTGACTGTGTGCTGAAGATGCCCACCACATGCTTTCCCTCCCGGCTCTTCGGATCTGGGAGCAGAAGCCAGAAGTTCGTGCACTAATCGCTGCGCTACTAGGTAGCTCAGAAGCAGCTTTGGAGAGGTTGCATTCAAATGTACTTTTATGTATGAAACCGAGGAGTGACAGCAATAATGGTGACAGCATTCCAAAGCTGACTGCGTGCTGAAGATGCAGCGCACATGCTTTCCCTCCTGGCTCTTCGACTGTGGGAGCAGACGGCAACCCTAACCCTAACCCTAACCCTAACCCTAACCCAACCCTAAACCTAACCCTAACCCTAACCCTACCCCTAACCCTAACACTAACCCTAAACCTAACCATAACCCTAACACTAACCCCTAACCCTAACCCTAACCCTAACCCTAACCCTAATCCCTAACCCTAACCCCTAATTCTAACCCTAACCCTAACCCTAACCCTAAGCTTTCACCAGTTTTCCCTCCTGGCTCTTCGATTGTGGGAGCAGATGGCAAATGTTCGTGCTCTACTCACTGTGCTGCTGGGCAGCCGAAAGCAAGCTCTGAAGAGGGTGCATTCAAATGGACCTTTAGGTATGAAAGCGAGGAGCGACAGCAATGATGGTGACACCGTTGCAAAGCTGACTGTGTGCTGAAGATGCCCAGCACATGCTTTCCCTCCTGGCTCTTCAGATCTGGGAGCAGAAGCCAGACGTTCGTGCACTAATCGTTCAGCCCCTGGGCAGCCGAGAACAAGCTTCAGAGAGGTTGCACTCAAATGGACTTTTAAGTATGAAACCGAGGAGCGACAGCAATGATGGTGACACCGTTGCAAAGCTGACTGTGTGCTGAAGATGCCCAGCACATGCTTTCCCTCCTGGCTCCTCCACTGTGCTAGCAGACGGCAACCGTTCGTGCTCTACGCACTGTGCTGCTGGGCAACCAAGAGCAAGCTCCGAAGAGGGTGCATTCAAATGGACCTTTAGTTATGACACCGAGGAGCGACAGCAATGATGGTGACACCGTTGCAAAGCTGACTGTGTGCTGAAGATGCCCACCACATGCTTTCCCTCCCGGCTCTTCGGATCTGGGAGCAGAAGCCAGAAGTTCGTGCACTAATCGCTGCGCTACTAGGTAGCTCAGAAGCAGCTTTGGAGAGGTTGCATTCAAATGTACTTTTATGTATGAAACCGAGGAGTGACAGCAATAATGGTGACAGCATTCCAAAGCTGACTGCGTGCTGAAGATGCAGCGCACATGCTTTCCCTCCTGGCTCTTCGACTGTGGGAGCAGACGGCAACCCTAACCCTAACCCTAACCCTAACCCTAACCCAACCCTAAACCTAACCCTAACCCTAACCCTACCCCTAACCCTAACACTAACCCTAAACCTAACCATAACCCTAACACTAACCCCTAACCCTAACCCTAACCCTAACCCTAATCCCTAACCCTAACACCTAATTCTAACCCTAACCCTAACCCTAACCCTAAGCTTTCACCAGTTTTCCCTCCTGGCTCTTCGATTGTGGGAGCAGATGGCAAATGTTCGTGCTCTACTCACTGTGCTGCTGGGCAGCCGAAAGCAAGCTCTGAAGAGGGTGCATTCAAATGGACCTTTAGGTATGAAAGCGAGGAGCGACAGCAATGATGGTGACACCGTTGCAAAGCTGACTGTGTGCTGAAGATGCCCAGCACATGCTTTCCCTCCCGGCTCTTCGGATCTGGGAGCAGAAGCCAGAAGTTCGTGCACTAATCGCTGTGCTCCTGGGCAGCTGAGGAGCAGCTTTGGAGAGGTTGCATTCAAATGTACTTTTAGGTATGAAACCGAGGAGTGACAGCAATAATGGTGACAGCATTGCAAAGCTGACTGTGTGCTGAAGATGCCCCGCACATGCTTTCCCTCCTGGCTCTTCGACTGTGGGAGCAGACGGCAAACCTAACCCTAACCCTAACCCTAACACTAACCCTAACCCAACCCTAACCCTAACCCTAACCCAACACTAACCCTAACCCTAACCCTAACCCTACCCCTAACACTAACACTAACCTTAAACCTAACCATAACCATAACCCTAACCCTAACACCTAACCCTAACCCCTAACCCTAACCCTAACCCTAACCCCTAACCCTAACCCCTAACCCTAACCCTAACCCTAACCCTAACCCTAAGCTTTCACCAGCTTTCCCTCCTGGCTCTTCGATTGTGGGAGCAGACGGCAACTGTTCGTGCTCTACTCACTGTGCAGCTGGGCAGCCGAGAGCAAGCTCCGAAGAGGGTGCATTCAAATGGACCTTTAGGTATGAAAGCGAGGAGCGACAGCAATGATGGTGACACCGTTGCAAAGCTGACTGTGTCCTGAAGATGCCCAGCACATGCTTTCACTCCTGGCTCTTCGGATCTGGGAGCAGAAGCCAGACGTTCGTGCACTAATCGTTCTGCCCCTGGGCAGCCTAGAACAAGCTTCGGAGAGGTTGCACTCAAATGGACTTTTAAGTATGAAACCGAGGAGCGACAGCAATGATGGTGACACCGTTCAAAGCTGACTGTGTGCTGAAGATGCCCAGCACATGCTTTCCCTCCTGGCTCTTCGGCTCTGGGAGCAGAGGCCAGACGTTCGTGCTCTAATCGCTGTGCTACTTGGCAGCTGAGAAGCAGCTTTGGAGAGGTTGCATTCAAATGTACTTTTAGGTATGAAACCGAGGAGTGACAGCAATAATGGTGACAGCATTGCAAAGCTGACTGTGTGCTGAAGATGCCTAGCACATGCTTTCCCTCCTGGCTCTTCGGATCTGGGAGCAGAAGCCAGACGTTCGTGCACTAATCGCTCTGCCCCTGGGCAGCCGAGAACAAGCTTCGGAGAGGTTCCACTCAAATGGACTTTTAAGTATGAAACCGAGGAGCGACAGCAATGATGGTGACACCCTTGAAAAGCTGACTGTGTGCTGAAGATGCCCAGCACATGTTTTCCATCCTGGCTCTTCGGATCTGGGAGCAGAAGCCAGACGTTCGTGCACTAATCGTTCTGCCCCTGGGCAGCCGAGAACAAGCTTCGGAGAGGTTGCACTCAAATGGACTTTTAAGTATGAAACCGAGGAGCGACAGCAATGATGGTGACACCGTTGCAAAGCTGACTGTGTGCTGAAGATGCCCAGCACATGCTTTCCCTCCTGGCTCTTCGGCTCTGGGAGCAAAGGCCAGACGTTCGTGCTCTAATCGCTGTACTACTTGGCAGCTCAGAGCAAGCTCCGTAGAGTTTGCATTCGAGTGGACTTTTAGGTATGAAACCGAGGAGCGACAGCAATGATGGTGACACCGTTGCAAAGCTGACTGTGTGCTGAAGATGCCCAGCACATGCTTTCCCTCCTGGCTCTTCGGCTCTGAGAGCAGAGGCCAGACGTTCCTGCTCTACTGACTGTGCTGCTGGGCAGCCAAGAGCAACGAGCAGAGAAGTTGGATTCAAATGAACCTCTCAATATGAAAGTGAGGAGCGACAGCAGTGATGGAGGCACTGTTGCAAAGCTGACTGTGTACAGAAGATTCAGAGCACCAGCTTTTCCTACTGGCTCTTCGATTGTGGGAGCAGACGGCAACTGTTCGTGCTCTACTCACTGTGCTGCTGGGCAGCCGAGAGCAAGCTCCGAAGAGGTTGCATTCAAATGGACCTTTAGGTATGACACCGAGGAGCGACAGCAATGATGGTGCCACCGTTGCAAAGCTGACTGTGTGCTGAAGATGCCCAGCACATGCTTTCCCTCCTGGCTCTTCGACTGTGGGAGCAGACGGCAACCGTTCGTGCTCTACTCACTGTGCTGCTGGGCAGCCGAGAGCAAGCTCCGAAGAGGGTGCTTTCAAATGGACGTTTAGGTATGAAAGCGAGGAGTGACAGCAATGATGGTGACACCGTTGCAAAGCTGACTGTGTGCTGAAGATGCCCAGCACATGTTTTCCCTCCTGGCTCTTCGGCTCTAAGAGCAGAGGCCAGACGTTCATGCACTAATCACTGTGCCCCTGGGCAGCCGAGAACAAGCTTTGGAGACTTTGCATTCAAATGGACTTTTACATATGAAACCGAGGAGCGACAGCAATGATGGTGACACCGTTGCAAAGCTGACTGTGTGCTGAAGATGCCCAGCACTTGCTTTCCCTCCTGGCTCTTCGGCTCTGGGAGCAGAGGCCAGACGTTCATGCTCTACTGACTGTGCTTTTGGGCAGCCAAGAGCAACGAGCAGAGAAGTTGGATTCAAATGAACTTCTAGGTATGAAAGTGAGGAGCGACAGCAATGATGGACGCACTGGGTCAAAGCTGACTGTGTGCAGAAGATTCAGAGCACCAGCTTTCCCTCCGGGCTCTTCGATTGTGGGAGCAGACGGCAACTGTTCGTGCTCTACTCACTGTGCTGCTGGGCAGCCGAGAGCAAGCTCCGAAGAGGGTGCATTCAAATGGACCTTTAGGTAAGAAAGCGAGGAGCGACAGCAATGATGGTGACACCGTTGCAAAGCTGACTGTGTGCTGAAGATGCCCAGCACATGCTTTCCCTCCTGGCTCTTCGGCACTGGGAGCAGAGGCCAGACGTTCGTGCACTAATCGCTGAGCTACTGGGCAGCTGAGAAGCAGCTTTGGAGAGGTTTCATTCAAATGTACTTTTAGGTATGAAACCGAGGAGTGACAGCAATAATGGTGACAGCATTGCAAAGCTGACTGTGTGCTGAAGATGCCCCGCACATGCTTTCCCTCCTGGCTCCTCCACTGTGCTAGCAGACGGCAATCGTTCGTGCTCTACTCACTGTGCTGCTGGGCAGCCGAGAGCAAGCTCCGAAGAGTGTGCATTCAAATGGACCTTTAGGTATGAAAGCGAGGAGCGACAGCAATGATGGTGACACCGTTGCAAAGCTGACTGTGTGCTGAAGATGCCCAGCACATCCTTTCCCTCCCGGCTCTTCGGATCTGGAAGGAGAAGCCAGAAGTTCGTGCACTAATCACTGTGCCACAGGGCAGCTGAGAAGCAGCTTTGGAGAGGTTGTATTCAAATGTACTTTTAGCTATGAAACCGAGGAGTGACAGCAATAATGGTGACAGCATTGCAAAGCTGACTGTGTGCTGAAGATGCCCCGCACATGCTTTCCCTCCTGGCTCTTCGACTGTGGGAGCAGACGGCAACCCTAACCCTAACCCTAACCCTAACCCTAACCCTAACCCAACCCTAACACTAACCGTAACCCTAACCCTACACCTAACCTTAACCCTAACCCTACCCCTACCCGTACCCGTAACCGTAACCCTAACCCTAACCCTAAACCCAACCCTAACCCTAACCCTAACCCTAACCCTAACCCTAACCCAACCCTAACCCTAACTCTAAGCCTAACCATACCCCTAACCCTAACCCTAACCCTAAATCTAACCATAACCCTAACCCTAACCCTAACCCCTAATCCTAACCCTAACCCTAACCCCTAACCCTAACCCCTAACCCTAACCCTAACCCTAAACCTAACCATAACCCTAACCCTAACCCTAACCCCTAATCCTAACCCTAACCCTAACCCCTAACCCTAACCCCTAACCCTAACCCTAACCCCTAACCCTAACCCTAACCCTAACCCTAACCCTAACCCCTAACCCTAGCCCTAACCCTAACCCTAACCCTAACCCTAACCCTAAGCTTTCACCAGCTTTCCCTCCTGGCTCTTCGGTTGTGGGAGCAGACGGCAACCGTTCGTGCTATACTCACTGTGCTGCTGGGCAGCCGAGAGCAAGCTCCGAAGAGGGTGCATTCAAATGGACCTTTAGGTATGAAAGCGAGGAGCGACAGCAATGATGGTGACACCGTTGCAAAGCTGACTGTGTGCTGAAGATGCCCAGCACATCCTTTCCCTCCTGGCTCTTCAGATCTGGGAGCAGAAGCCAGACGTTCGTGCACTAATCGTTCTGCCCCTGGGCAGCCGAGAACAAGCTTCGGAGAGGTTGCACTCAAATGGACTTTTAAGTATGAAACCGAGGAGCGACAGCCATGATGGTGACACCGTTGCAAAGCTGACTGTGTGCTGAAGATGCCCAGCACATGCTTTCCCTCCGGGCTCTTCGGCTCTGGCACAGAGGCCAGACGTTCGTGCTCTAATCGCTGTGCTACTTAGCAGCTCAGAGCAAGCTCCGTAGCGGTTGCATTCGAGTGGACTTTTAGGCATGAAACCGAGGAGCGACAGTAATGATGGTGACACCGTTGCAAAGCTAACTGTGTGCTGAAGATGCCCAGCACATGCTTTCCCTCCTGGCTCTTCGACTGTGGGAGCAGACGGCAACCGTTCGTGCTCTACTCACTGTGCAGCTGGGCAGCCGAGAGCAAGCTCCGAAGAGGGTGCATTCAAATGGACCTTTAGGGATGACACCGAGGAGCGACAGCAATGATGTTGACACCGTTGCAAAGCTGACTGTGTGCTGAAGATGCCCAGCACATGCTTTCCCTCCTGGCTCCTCCACTGTGCTAGCAGACGGCAACCGTTCGTGCTCTACGCACTGTGCTGCTGGGCAACCGAGAGCAAGCTCCGAAGAGGGTGCATTCAAATGGACCTTTAGGTATGAAAGCGAGGAGCGACAGCAATGATGGTGAAACCGTTGCAAAGCTGACTGTGTGCTGAAGATGCCCAGCACAGCCTTTCCCTCCCGGCTCTTCGGATCTGGGAGGAGAAGCCAGAAGTTCGTGCACTAATCACTGTGCTACAGGGCAGCTGAGAAGCAGCTTTGGAGAGGTTGTATTCAAATGTACTTTTAGCTATGAAACCGAGGAGTGACAGCAATAATGGTGACAGCATTGCAAAGCTGACTGTGTGCTGAAGATGCCCCGCACATGCTTTCCCTCCTGGCTCTTCGACTGTGGGAGCAGACGGCAACCCTAACCCTAACCCTAACCCTAACCCTAACCCTAACCCAACCCTAACGCTAACCGTAACCCTAACCCTACACCTAACCCTAACCCTAACCCTACCCCTAACCGTACCCGTAACCGTAACCCTAACCCTAACCCTAAACCCAACCCTAACCCTAACCCAACCCTAACCCTAACCCTAAGCCTAACCATACCCCTAACCCTAACCCTAACCCTAAACCTAACCATAACCCTAACCCTAACCCTAACCCCTAATTCTAACCCTAACCCTAACCCCTAACCCTAACCCCTAACCCTAACCCTAACCCCTAACCCTAACCCTAACCCTAACCCTAACCCTAACCCTAACCCCTAACCCTAGCCCTAACCGTAACCCTAACCCTAACCCTAACCCTAAGCTTTCACCAACTTTCCCTCCTGGCTCTTCGATTGTGGGAGCAGACGGCAACCGTTCGTGCTATACTCACTGTGCTGCTGGGCAGCCGAGAGCAAGCTCCGAAGAGGGTGCATTCAAATGGACCTTTAGGTATGAAAGCGAGGAGCGACACCAATGATGGTGACACCGTTGCAAAGCTGACTGTGTGCTGAAGATGCCCAGCACATCCTTTCCCTCCTGGCTCTTCGGATCTGGGAGCAGAAGCCAGACGTTCGTGCACTAATCGTTCTGCCCCTGGGCAGCCGAGAACAAGCTTCGGAGAGGTTGCACTCAAATGGACTTTTAAGTATGAAAGCGAGGAGCGACAGCAATGATGGTGACACCGTTGCTAAGCTGACTGTGTGCTGAAGATGCCCAGCACATGCTTTCCCTCCGGGCTCTTCGACTCTTGGAGCAGAGGCCAGACGTTCGTGCTCTAATCGCTGTGCTACTTAGCAGCTCAGAGCAAGCTCCGTAGAGGTTGCATTCAAATGTACTTTTAGGCATGAAACCGAGGAGCGACAGCAATGATGGTGACACCGTTGCAAAGCTAACTGTGTGCTGAAGATGCCCAGCACATGCTTTCCCTCCTGGCTCTTCGACTCTGGGAGCAGACGGCAACCGTTCGTGCTCTACTCACTGTGCAGCTGGGCAGCCGAGAGCAAGCTCCGAAGAGGGTGCATTCAAATGGACCTTTAGGGATGACACCGAGGAGCGACAGCAATGATGTTGACACCGTTGCAAAGCTGACTGTGTGCTGAAGATGCCCAGCACATGCTTTCCCTCCTGGCTCTTCGGCTCTGGCAGCAGACGGCAACCGTTCGTGCTCTACTCACTGTGCTGCTGGGCAGCCGAGAGCAAGCTCCGAAGAGGGTGCATTCAAATGGACCTTTAGGTATGAAAGCGAGGAGCGACAGCAATGATGGTGACACCGTTGCAAAGCTGACTGTGTGCTGAAGATGCCCAGCAAATGGTTTCCTTCCTGGCTCTTCGGCTCTGGGAGCAGAGGCCAGACGTTCGTGCTGTACTGACTGTGCCGCTGGACAGCCAAGAGTAATGAGCGGAGAAGGTGGATTCAAATGAACTTCTAGGTATGAAAGTGAAAAGCGTCAGCAATGATGGAGGCACTGTTGCAAAGCTGACTGTGTGCTGAAGATGCCCAGCACATGCTTTCCCTCCTGGCTCCTCCACTGTGCTAGCAGACGGCAACCGTTCGTGCTCTACGCACTGTGCTGCTGGGCAACCGAGAGCAAGCTCCGAAGAGGGTGCATTCAAATGGACCTTTAGGTATGAAAGCGAGGAGCGACAGCAATGATGGTGAAACCGTTGCAAAGCTGACTGTGTGCTGAAGATGCCCAGCACAGCCTTTCCCTCCCGGCTCTTCGGATCTGGGAGGAGAAGCCAGAAGTTCGTGCACTAATCACTGTGCTACAGGGCAGCTGAGAAGCAGCTTTGGAGAGGTTGTATTCAAATGTACTTTTAGCTATGAAACCGAGGAGTGACAGCAATAATGGTGACAGCATTGCAAAGCTGACTGTGTGCTGAAGATGCACCGCACATGCTTTCCCTCCTGGCTCTTCGACTGTGGGAGCAGACGGCAACCCTAACCCTAACCCTAACCCTAACCCTAACCCTAACCCAACCCTAACGCTAACCGTAACCCTAACCCTACACCTAACCCTAACCCTAACCCTACCCCTAACCGTACCCGTAACCGTAACCCTAACCCTAACCCTAAACCCAACCCTAACCCTAACCCAACCCTAACCCTAACCCTAAGCCTAACCATACCCCTAACCCTAACCCTAACCCTAAACCTAACCATAACCTTAACCCTAACCCTAACCCCTAATTCTAACCCTAACCCTAACCCCTAACCCTAACCCCTAACCCTAACCCTAACCCCTAACCCTAACCCTAACCCTAACCCTAACCCTAACCCTAACCCCTAACCCTAGCCCTAACCGTAACCCTAACCCTAACCCTAACCCTAAGCTTTCACCAACTTTCCCTCCTGGCTCTTCGATTGTGGGAGCAGACGGCAACCGTTCGTGCTATACTCACTGTGCTGCTGGGCAGCCGAGAGCAAGCTCCGAAGAGGGTGCATTCAAATGGACCTTTAGGTATGAAAGCGAGGAGCGACACCAATGATGGTGACACCGTTGCAAAGCTGACTGTGTGCTGAAGATGCCCAGCACATCCTTTCCCTCCTGGCTCTTCGGATCTGGGAGCAGAAGCCAGACGTTCGTGCACTAATCGTTCTGCCCCTGGGCAGCCGAGAACAAGCTTCGGAGAGGTTGCACTCAAATGGACTTTTAAGTATGAAAGCGAGGAGCGACAGCAATGATGGTGACACCGTTGCTAAGCTGACTGTGTGCTGAAGATGCCCAGCACATGCTTTCCCTCCGGGCTCTTCGACTCTTGGAGCAGAGGCCAGACGTTCGTGCTCTAATCGCTGTGCTACTTAGCAGCTCAGAGCAAGCTCCGTAGAGGTTGCATTCAAATGTACTTTTAGGCATGAAACCGAGGAGCGACAGCAATGATGGTGACACCGTTGCAAAGCTAACTGTGTGCTGAAGATGCCCAGCACATGCTTTCCCTCCTGGCTCTTCGACTCTGGGAGCAGACGGCAACCGTTCGTGCTCTACTCACTGTGCAGCTGGGCAGCCGAGAGCAAGCTCCGAAGAGGGTGCATTCAAATGGACCTTTAGGGATGACACCGAGGAGCGACAGCAATGATGTTGACACCGTTGCAAAGCTGACTGTGTGCTGAAGATGCCCAGCACATGCTTTCCCTCCTGGCTCTTCGGCTCTGGCAGCAGACGGCAACCGTTCGTGCTCTACTCACTGTGCTGCTGGGCAGCCGAGAGCAAGCTCCGAAGAGGGTGCATTCAAATGGACCTTTAGGTATGAAAGCGAGGAGCGACAGCAATGATGGTGACACCGTTGCAAAGCTGACTGTGTGCTGAAGATGCCCAGCACATGGTTTCCTTCCTGGCTCTTCGGCTCTGGGAGCAGAGGCCAGACGTTCGTGCTGTACTGACTGTGCCGCTGGACAGCCAAGAGTAATGAGCGGAGAAGGTGGATTCAAATGAACTTCTAGGTATGAAAGTGAAAAGCGTCAGCAATGATGGAGGCACTGTTGCAAAGCTGACTGTGTGCTGAAGATGCCCAGCACATGCTTTCCCTCCTGGCTCCTCCACTGTGCTAGCAGACGGCAACTGTTCGTGCTCTACTCACTGTGCAGCTGGGCAGCCGAGAGCAAGCTCCGAAGAGGGTGCATTCAAATGGACCTTTAGGTATGAAAGCGAGGAGCGACAGCAATGATGGTGACACCGTTGCAAAGCTGACTGTGTGCTGAAGATGCCCAGCACATGCTTTCCCTCCTGGCTCTTCGGATCTGGGAGCAGAAGCCAGACGTTCGTGCACTAATTGTTCTGCCCCTGGGCACATGAGAACAAGCTTCGGAGAGGTTGCACTCAAATGGACTTTTAAATATGAAAGCGAGGAGCGACACCAATGATGGTGACACCGTTGCAAAGCTGACTGTGTGCTGAAGATGCCCACCACATGCTTTCCCTCCCGGCTCTTCGGATCTGGGAGCAGAAGCCAGAAGTTCGTGCACTAATCGCTGCGCTACTAGGTAGCTCAGAAGCAGCTTTGGAGAGGTTGCATTCAAATGTACTTTTATGTATGAAACCGAGGAGTGACAGCAATAATGGTGACAGCATTGCAAAGCTGACTGTGTGCTGAAGATGCAGCGCACATGCTTTCCCTCCTGGCTCTTCGACTGTGGGAGCAGACGGCAACCCTAACCCTAACCCTAACCCTAACCCTAACCCAACCCTAAACCTAACCCTAACCCTAACCCTACCCCTAACCCTAACACTAACCCTAAACCTAACCATAACCCTAACACTAACCCCTAACCCTAACCCTAACCCTAACCCTAACCCTAATCCCTAACCCTAACCCCTAATTCTAACCCTAACCCTAACCCTAACCCTAAGCTTTCACCAGTTTTCCCTCCTGGCTCTTCGATTGTGGGAGCAGATGGCAAATGTTCGTGCTCTACTCACTGTGCTGCTGGGCAGCCGAAAGCAAGCTCTGAAGAGGGTGCATTCAAATGGACCTTTAGGTATGAAAGCGAGGAGCGACAGCAATGATGGTGACACCGTTGCAAAGCTGACTGTGTGCTGAAGATGCCCAGCACATGCTTTCCCTCCCGGCTCTTCGGATCTGGGAGCAGAAGCCAGAAGTTCGTGCACTAATCGCTGTGCTCCTGGGCAGCTGAGGAGCAGCTTTGGAGAGGTTGCATTCAAATGTACTTTTAGGTATGAAACCGAGGAGTGACAGCAATAATGGTGACAGCATTGCAAAGCTGACTGTGTGCTGAAGATGCCCCGCACATGCTTTCCCTCCTGGCTCTTCGACTGTGGGAGCAGACGGCAAACCTAACCCTAACCCTAACCCTAACACTAACCCTAACCCAACCCTAACCCTAACCCTAACCCAACACTAACCCTAACCCTAACCCTAACCCTACCCCTAACACTAACACTAACCTTAAACCTAACCATAACCATAACCCTAACCCTAACACCTAACCCTAACCCCTAACCCTAACCCTAACCCTAACCCCTAACCCTAACCCCTAACCCTAACCCTAACCCTAACCCTAACCCTAACCCTAAGCTTTCACCAGCTTTCCCTCCTGGCTCTTCGATTGTGGGAGCAGACGGCAACTGTTCGTGCTCTACTCACTGTGCAGCTGGGCAGCCGAGAGCAAGCTCCGAAGAGGGTGCATTCAAATGGACCTTTAGGTATGAAAGCGAGGAGCGACAGCAATGATGGTGACACCGTTGCAAAGCTGACTGTGTGCTGAAGATGCCCAGCACATGCTTTCCCTCCTGGCTCTTCGGATCTGGGAGCAGAAGCCAGACGTTCGTGCACTAATCGTTCTGCCCCTGGGCAGCCTAGAACAAGCTTCGGAGAGGTTGCACTCAAATGGACTTTTAAGTATGAAACCGAGGAGCGACAGCAATGATGGTGACACCGTTCAAAGCTGACTGTGTGCTGAAGATGCCCAGCACATGCTTTCCCTCCTGGCTCTTCGGCTCTGGGAGCAGAGGCCAGACGTTCGTGCTCTAATCGCTGTGCTACTTGGCAGCTGAGAAGCAGCTTTGGAGAGGTTGCATTCAAATGTACTTTTAGGTATGAAACCGAGGAGTGACAGCAATAATGGTGACAGCATTGCAAAGCTGACTGTGTGCTGAAGATGCCTAGCACATGCTTTCCCTCCTGGCTCTTCGGATCTGGGAGCAGAAGCCAGACGTTCGTGCACTAATCGCTCTGCCCCTGGGCAGCCGAGAACAAGCTTCGGAGAGGTTCCACTCAAATGGACTTTTAAGTATGAAACCGAGGAGCGACAGCAATGATGGTGACACCCTTGAAAAGCTGACTGTGTGCTGAAGATGCCCAGCACATGTTTTCCATCCTGGCTTTTCGGATCTGGGAGCAGAAGCCAGACGTTCGTGCACTAATCGTTCTGCCCCTGGGCAGCCGAGAACAAGTTTCGGAGAGGTTGCACTCAAATGGACTTTTAAGTATGAAACCGAGGAGCGACAGCAATGATGGTGACACCGTTGCAAAGCTGACTGTGTGCTGAAGATGCCCAGCACATGCTTTCCCTCCTGGCTCTTCGGCTCTGGGAGCAAAGGCCAGACGTTCGTGCTCTAATCGCTGTGCTACTTGGCAGCTCAGAGCAAGCTCCGTAGAGTTTGCATTCGAGTGGACTTTTAGGTATGAAACCGAGGAGCGACAGCAATGATGGTGACACCGTTGCAAAGCTGACTGTGTGCTGAAGATGCCCAGCACATGCTTTCCCTCCTGGCTCTTCGGCTCTGAGAGCAGAGGCCAGACGTTCGTGCTCTACTGACTGTGCTGCTGGGCAGCCAAGAGCAACGAGCAGAGAAGTTGGATTCAAATGAACTTCTCAGTATGAAAGTGAGGAGCGACAGCAGTGATGGAGGCACTGTTGCAAAGCTGACTGTGTACAGAAGATTCAGAGCACCAGCTTTTCCTACTGGCTCTTCGATTGTGGGAGCAGACGGCAACTGTTCGTGCTCTACTCACTGTGCTGCTGGGCAGCCGAGAGCAAGCTCCGAAGAGGTTGCATTCAAATGGACCTTTAGGTATGACACCGAGGAGCGACAGCAATGATGGTGCCACCGTTGCAAAGCTGACTGTGTGCTGAAGATGCCCAGCACATGCTTTCCCTCCTGGCTCTTCGACTGTGGGAGCAGACGGCAACCGTTCGTGCTCTACTCACTGCGCTGCTGGGCAGCCGAGAGCAAGCTCCGAAGAGGGTGCTTTCAAATGGACGTTTAGGTATGAAAGCGAGGAGTGACAGCAATGATGGTGACACCGTTGCAAAGCTGACTGTGTGCTGAAGATGCCCAGCACATGTTTTCCCTCCTGGCTCTTCGGCTCTAAGAGCAGAGGCCAGACGTTCATGCACTAATCACTGTGCCCCTGGGCAGCCGAGAACAAGCTTTGGAGACTTTGCATTCAAATGTACTTTTAGGTATGAAACCGAGGAGCGACAGCAATGATGGTGACACCGTTGCAAAGCTGACTGTGTGCTGAAGATGCCCAGCACTTGCTTTCCCTCCTGGCTCTTCGGCTCTGGGAGCAGAGGCCAGACGTTCATGCTCTACTGACTGTGCTTTTGGGCAGCCAAGAGCAATGAGCAGAGAAGTTGGATTCAAATGAACTTCTAGGTATGAAAGTGAGGAGCGACAGCAATGATGGACGCACTGGGTCAAAGCTGACTGTGTGCAGAAGATTCAGAGCACCAGCTTTCCCTCCGGGCTCTTCGATTGTGGGAGCAGACGGCAACTGTTCGTGCTCTACTCACTGTGCTGCTGGGCAGCCGAGAGCAAGCTCCGAAGAGGGTGCATTCAAATGGACCTTTAGGTAAGAAAGCGAGGAGCGACAGCAATGATGGTGACACCGTTGCAAAGCTGACTGTGTGCTGAAGATGCCCAGCACATGCTTTCCCTCCTGGCTCTTCGGCACTGGGAGCAGAGGCCAGACGTTCGTGCACTAATCGCTGAGCTACTGGGCAGCTGAGAAGCAGCTTTGGAGAGGTTTCATTCAAATGTACTTTTAGGTATGAAACCGAGGAGTGACAGCAATAATGGTGACAGCATTGCAAAGCTGACTGTGTGCTGAAGATGCCCCGCACATGCTTTCCCTCCTGGCTCCTCCACTGTGCTAGCAGACGGCAATCGTTCGTGCTCTACTCACTGTGCTGCTGGGCAGCCGAGAGCAAGCTCCGAAGAGTGTGCATTCAAATGGACCTTTAGGTATGAAAGCGAGGAGCGACAGCAATGATGGTGACACCGTTGCAAAGCTGACTGTGTGCTGAAGATGCCCAGCACATCCTTTCCCTCCCGGCTCTTCGGATCTGGAAGGAGAAGCCAGAAGTTCGTGCACTAATCACTGTGCCACAGGGCAGCTGAGAAGCAGCTTTGGAGAGGTTGTATTCAAATGTACTTTTAGCTATGAAACCGAGGAGTGACAGCAATAATGGTGACAGCATTGCAAAGCTGACTGTGTGCTGAAGATGCCCCGCACATGCTTTCCCTCCTGGCTCTTCGACTGTGGGAGCAGACGGCAACCCTAACCCTAACCCTAACCCTAACCCTAACCCTAACCCAACCCTAACGCTAACCGTAACCCTAACCCTACACCTAACCCTAACCCTAACCCTACCCCTAACCGTACCCGTAATCGTAACCCTAACCCTAACCCTAAACCCAACCCTAACCCTAACCCTAACCCTAACCCTAACCCAACCCTAACCCTAACTCTAAGCCTAACCATACCCCTAACCCTAACCCTAACCCTAAATCTAACCATAACCCTAACCCTAACCCTAACCCCTAATCCTAACCCTAACCCTAACCCCTAACCCTAACCCCTAACCCTAACCCTAACCCTAAACCTAACCATAACCCTAACCCTAACCCTAACCCCTAATCCTAACCCTAACCCTAACCCCTAACCCTAACCCCTAACCCTAACCCTAACCCCTAACCCTAACCCTAACCCTAAACCTAACCCTAACCCCTAACCCTAGCCCTAACTCTAACCCTAACCCTAACCCTAACCCTAAGCTTTCACCAGCTTTCCCTCCTGGCTCTTCGATTGTGGGAGCAGACGGCAACCGTTCGTGCTATACTCACTGTGCTGCTGGGCAGCCGAGAGCAAGCTCCGAAGAGGGTGCATTCAAATGGACCTTTAGGTATGAAAGCGAGGAGCGACAGCAATGATGGTGACACCGTTGCAAAGCTGACTGTGTGCTGAAGATGCCCAGCACATCCTTTCCCTCCTGGCTCTTCGGATCTGGGAGCAGAAGCCAGACGTTCGTGCACTAATCGTTCTGCCCCTGGGCAGCCGAGAACAAGCTTCGGAGAGGTTGCACTCAAACGGACTTTTAAGTATGAAACCGAGGAGCGACAGCCATGATGGTGACACCGTTGCAAAGCTGACTGTGTGCTGAAGATGCCCAGCACATGCTTTCCCTCCGGGCTCTTCGGCTCTGGCAGCAGAGGCCAGACGTTCGTGCTCTAATCGCTGTGCTACTTAGCAGCTCAGAGCAAGCTCCGTAGCGGTTGCATTCGAGTGGACTTTTAGGCATGAAACCGAGGAGCGACAGTAATGATGGTGACACCGTTGCAAAGCTAACTGTGTGCTGAAGATGCCCAGCACATGCTTTCCCTCCTGGCTCTTCGACTGTGGGAGCAGACGGCAACCGTTCGTGCTCTACTCACTGTGCAGCTGGGCAGCCGAGAGCAAGCTCCGAAGAGGGTGCATTCAAATGGACCTTTAGGGATGACACCGAGGAGCGACAGCAATGATGTTGACACCGTTGCAAAGCTGACTGTGTGCTGAAGATGCCCAGCACATGCTTTCCCTCCTGGCTCTTCGGCTCTGGCAGCAGACGGCAACCGTTCGTGCTCTACTCACTGTGCTGCTGGGCAGCCGAGAGAAAGCTCCGAAGAGGGTGCATTCAAATGGACCTTTAGGTATGAAAGCGAGGAGCGACAGCAATGATGGTGACACCGTTGCAAAGCTGACTGTGTGCTGAAGATGCCCAGCACATGCTTTCCTTCCTGGCTCTTCGGCTCTGGGAGCAGAGGCCAGACGTTCGTGCTGTACTGACTGTGCCGCTGGACAGCCAAGAGTAATGAGCGGAGAAGGTGGATTCAAATGAACTTCTAGGTATGAAAGTGAAAAGCGTCAGCAATGATGGAGGCACTGTTGCAAAGCTGACTGTGTGCTGAGGATGCCCAGCACATGCTTTCCCTCCTGGCTCCTCCACTGTGCTTGAAGACGGCAACCGTTCTTGCTCTACTCACTGTGCAGCTGGGCAGTCGAGAGCAAGCTCCGAAGAGGGTGCATTCAAATGGACCTTTAGGTATGAAAGCGAGGACCGTGTCCTGGGTTCAGCAGTAGCAGTCATGTTTTTTCCTTTGTGTTAACTGGTGCAGTGCTGTGTTTTGACTTCTAGTTTTGAGAACAGCGTTGGTGAAGCCGATGTTTTCGGTTGTTGCTAAGTGATGTTTACCCTGACCAAGGACTTTGTGAGGCTCATGCTCTGCCAGGGAGGAGGGGAAGCTGTGAGGAAGCAGAGACGGGGCGCCTGACCCGGGCTAGCCGGGGAGGTATTCCATACCACAGCACGTCATGCCCGGGGTGGGGGGTAACTGGGAGTTGCCCGGAAGGACAGGGGCTTCCGGGTGGAACTCGTTTTCTTGGCCGGTGGTATCGTATTCTCTTCCCTTGTTATTTTCCCTTATCATTGTTTTAGCTGATAGTAGCGGTGGTGATTTGTTGCTGGACTGTTCTTGTCTCAACCCGTAGGAGTTGCACTCTCTCGATCCTCCTCCCCGTTCCTCCGGGAGCGGGGAAGGGGAGAGCCCCGGTGCAGGGAGGGGGGGGAGACGAACACGGACCTTGATTGTTGTCAGCTTGGCACCACTCACTGGGAGTGAGTGAACAAGTTACCTGACTGGGTTTAAACCACGACAGTTCTTTTTTGGCGCCCAACGTGGGGCACGAGGGGTTGAGATAAGAACAGATCTGACTGGATTGAGAGTCACTCGTCACAATGCTGATTTATTGGCTCTCCAGGTTTTTCCTCTTGATCTCACAGTTTCAGTATACCATATCTTACGTCCATCCGGTATTGGCTGTATTAGTGTTTTTCAAGTGTGGGGCTTGGGCTAAGGTTTTTATCCCATTGTACTTTATGGTAATGACTTGTAATACAATAGAATCATTGATCATGAAACTGATCTGGTTTATGTTCCCAGTGTGGTCACCACCTTTATACTTTGGGAGGTATATGATGGAGGTGCTTAGCAATTACACATCTTTTTTCTCCTTCTCAGGTGCTCAACCTGTGAAGGAGACATCCTTTTACCCTCCTAGTCGTCCCCCCAGACCATTTACATTTGAGAGTTTCGAATTTTTTAAATGGCCTTTTAATGCTCTTGAGACTTGTTTGCTGATGGTGATGGGAATCACCATGCTAACACGCATACAGAGTGTGTTTTGCCCACTACTGATTTCAAGAGTTAAGCAGATTCAGGTTTGGGTCTTGTCTGGGGTCAAACGACGATGTAGGAGGACCGAGAGATTTTCCCAGAGGCTGGACAGCCATGAGTGGCAGGGTGTGTGGGATAGTATGGGCAAGTATCTAGGTCAGTGGGCCCCCCCAGTATTTTGGAATTTCACTACCGAACAACTGCAAAATCCAGAAGAATTAGTAAAACACTTAAATGAGGTGTGTGGTCATTCTGGCCATACCAGAGATGGACAAATCACGGCAACGTGCTGGGGCTTGGCCTATGCTTACAGGGCCTTGTTCAACACTATCCAGCACCTTCAAAAGGAAAAGAATGTTGGCGGATTTGAGGGCAAAGCGACAGTCGCTACTCAAACTTTGGCTGCAATGAACTGCGCAACTACCCCAGTGGCAAGTACAGCAGCTGCTCAAACTTCAACTGCAACAGACAGCGCGGTTACCCCAGCTCCAAGCACGGTAGCTACACCACCCCCAGCAACAAGTACAGTCGCTACTCAAACCACAGTGATAATCACTGCAGCCAAACCAGAGGACCAATTCGTACCAATATCGGTTGCCCCTGTACGCAAGAGAACAAGCAAGAAGGAGGCAAAAAGGGTGAAGCGAGATGAAGAACCAATGAATTCACCACCCGGTCCAGAATCTGATCAGGAGTCATCCTCACATGACAAAGAAGAAGAAGAAGAGGTAACTTCTCGACCCCGGACCTCAACCGAGCTGCGGAATATGCGAAAAGATTTTACCCATCAACCAGGGGAGCACATCATCACCTGGTTACTCCGATGCTGGGACAATGGGGCCGATGGTCACGAACTAGAAGGTACAGAAGCCAAGCAGCTGGGATCACTTGCTAGAGAAGGGGGAATTGACAAAGCAATTGCAAGAGAGAAAAAGTCCCTCAGCCTTTGGAGGAGGCTCTTGGCAGCTGTGAAAGAAAGGTTTCCGTACAAGGACGATGTTACGAGTCGTTCGGCCAAGTGGACTACTATAGACAAAGGCATCCAGTCTCTGAGGGAATCGGCCATCGTAGAGATGATCTATCACATCAAGCCGAATAACGGGGATACACCTATAGATCCAGATGAAGTTGAATGTACATGACCCATGTGGCGAAAACTTACACGGAATGCACCGTCATCATATGCCCATTCATTGGCAACAGTGACCTGGAATGACATAGTACCACTAACAGTGGATGAAATGGTTCATAAACTCCGAGAGTTCGAAGACAATCTCACTCCTTCCATCATCTCAGCTGTGAAAAAACTGTCCCAGGACCTCGACAAATTGAGGGACGATGTATCTGATTTATCCAGCTCCTCACGTGTACCAACACGCGTCTCAGCTATTAACAAAAGACGTCCTATTGTTCAAGAGAGGAGATACAGAAGGTATACGCCACGGGGTACCCTATGGTTTTACCTGCTGGATCACGGAGAAGACATGACAAAGTGGGATGGAAAACCTACTTCAGCTTTGGAGGAACGGGTGAGTGAACTGAAGAGGGGAGCAAGGGCCAAGACTGATCGTCCCATGAGAGCTACAGCTTCAGTTTCTGGTGAGCAGTTTCCCAGATGGAGTGGAAGAGCTGATTTTACTCCAGCTCCTGTGATAACGAAGAATAATCCCTTTCAACACGACTTAAGTGTCCAATGCTGTGACAACCATTAGAGGGGCCCTGCCTCCAGCCAGGTGGAGGTAGGGGACAATCGGATTTACTGGACTGTGTGGATCAGATGGCCTGGCACATCAGTCCCACAGAAGTATAAGGCTCTAGTAGATACCGGTGCACAGTGTACCCTGATGCCATCAAGCTGTCAAGGGGTGGAACCCATCTATATTTCTGGAGTAACAGGAGGATCCCAAGAGTTGACTGTGCTGGAGGCTGAAATCAGCCTGACTGGGAGGGAGTGGCAAAAGCACCCTATTGTGACTGGTCCAGAGGCTCCATGCATCCTCGGCATAGACTACCTCAAGAGAGGGTACTTCAAAGACCCAAAAGGGTACCGGTGGGCTTTTGGTATTGCTGCTTTGGAGACTGAGGAAATTGAGCAGCTGTCCACCTTGCCTGGTCTCTCAGAAGATCCCTCTGCTGTGGGGTTGCTGAAAGTTGAAGAACAACAAGTGCCAATTGCGACCACAACAGTGCACCGGCGGCAATATCGCACCAACCGAGACTCCCTGATTCCCATCCATCAGCTGATCCGTAGACTGGAGAGTCAGGGGGTGATCAGCAGGACCCGCTCACCCTTCAATAGCCCCATATGGCCAGTGCGAAAGTCTAATGGAGAATGGAGACTAACAGTAGACTATCGTGGCCTGAATGAAGTCACACCACCATTGAGTGCTGCCGTACCGGACATGCTAGAACTTCAGTATGAGCTAGAGTCAAAAGCAGCCAAGTGGTATGCCACGATTGATATTGCCAATGCATTTTTCTCCATTCCTTTGGCAGCAGAGTGCAGGCCACAGTTTGCTTTTACTTGGAGGGGTGTCCAGTTCACTTGGAACCGACTGCCCCAGGGGTGGAAACACAGCCCTACCATTTGCCACGGACTGATCCAGACTGCACTGGAACAGGGGCAAGCTCCAGAACACCTGCAATACATTGATGACATTATTGTGTGGGGCGATACAGCGGAAGAAGTCTTTGAGAAAGGGAGGAAAATAATCCAAATCCTGCTGAAAGCCGGTTTTGCCATAAAACGGAGTAAGGTCAAGGGACCTGCACAGGAGATACAATTTTTGGGAATAAAATGGCAAGATGGACGTAGACAGATCCCCACAGATGTGATCAACAAGATAACAGCAATGTCTCCACCAACTAATAAGAAAGAAACGCAAGCTTTCTTGGGTGCAGTGGGGTTCTGGAGAATGCACATCCCAAATTACAGTTCGATTGTAAGCCCTCTCTATCATGTGACCCGGAAGAAGAATGATTTTAAATGGGGCCCTGAGCAGCAACAAGCCTTTGAGCAAATTAAACGCGAGATAGTTCATGCAGTAGCCCTTGGACCAGTCCGAACCGGACCAGATGTAAAAAATGTGCTGTACACTGCAGCTGGGGAGAACGGTCCTACCTGGAGCCTCTGGCAGAAAGCTCCAGGGGAGACTCGAGGTCGACCCCTCGGCTTTTGGAGTCGGGGATACAAAGGATCTGAGGCCAGCTATACCCCAACTGAGAAAGAGATACTGGCAGCCTATGAAGGGGTTCGAGCTGCTTCGGAAGTGATTGGCACTGAAGCACAGCTCCTCCTGGCACCCCGGCTGCCCGTGCTGGGCTGGATGTTCAAAGGCAGGGTCTCCTCTACACATCATGCAACTGATGCTACATGGAGTAAATGGGCTGCATTAATTACACAACGAACTCGAATAGGAAATCCCAGTCGTCCAGGCATTCTAGAAGTCATCATGGACTGGCCAGAGGGCAAAGATTTCGGAATGTCACCAGAGGAGGAGGTGGTGCGTGCTGAAGAGGCCCCACCATATAATAAACTGTCAGAAAGTGAAAAGCAGTATGCCTTGTTTACTGATGGCTCTTGCCGTATTGTGGGAAAGCATCGGAGATGGAAGGCAGCTGTATGGAGTCCTGGACGACAAGTTGCAGAAACTGCTGAAGGAGAGGGTGAATCGAGTCAATTTGCCGAGGTGAAAGCCATCCAGCTGGCCCTGGACATTGCTGAACGAGAAAAGTGGCCAGTACTTTATCTCTATACTGACTCATGGATGGTGGCAAATGCCCTGTGGGGGTGGTTGAAGCAATGGAAGCAGAGCAACTGGCAACGCAGAGGTAAACCCATCTGGGCTGCTGCACTGTGGAAAGATATTGCTGCCCGGGTGCAGAACCTGGTGGTGAAGGTACGTCATGTAGATGCCCATGTACCCAAGAGTCGGGCCACTGAGGAACACCAGAACAACCAACAAGTGGATAAAGCGGCTAAGATTGAAGTGGCTCAGATGGACTTAGATTGGCAACATAAAGGTGAATTATTTTTGGCCCGGTGGGCCCATGACACTTCAGGCCATCAAGGCAGAGATGCAACATATAGATGGGCCCGTGACCGAGGGGTGGACTTAACAATGGACACTATTGCCCAGGTTATTCATGAGTGTGAAACATGTGCTGCAATTAAACAAGCCAAGCGGTTAAAGCCTCTTTGGTATGGAGGACGATGGTTGAAGTATAAATATGGGGAGGCCTGGCAGATTGACTATATCACACTGCCACCAACCCGCCAAGGCAAGCGCCATGTGCTTACCATGGTGGAAGCAACCACCGGGTGGCTGGAAACATACGCTGTGCCCCATGCCACTGCCCGGAACACCATCCTGGGCCTTGAGAAACAGATTTTGTGGCGACACGGCACCCCAGAGAGAATTGAGTCAGACAATGGGACTCATTTCCGGAATAACCTTATAGATATTTGGGCCAAAGAGCATGGCATTGAGTGGGTATATCACATCCCCCTACCATGCACCAGCCTCTGGGAAAATCGAACGGTACAATGGGCTGTTAAAAACTACACTGAGAGCGATGGGTGGGGGAACTTTCAAGCATTGGGATACACATTTACCAAAGGCCACCTGGTTGGTCAACACCAGAGGATCTGCCAACAGGGCTGGCCCAGCCCAGTCAGAACTTTTACATATTGTAGAGGGGGACAGAGTTCCCGTGGTGCATATGAAGAATTTGCTGGGGAAGACAGTCTGGGTTATTCCTGCTTCAGGTAAAGGCAAACCCACTCGTGGGATTGCTTTTGCTCAGGGACCTGGATATACTTGGTGGGTAATGCAGGAAGATGGGGAAGTCCGATGTATACCTCAAGGGGATTTGATATTAGGGGAAAACAGCCAGTGAACTCAATTGTATGCTGTTGCCTGCTGTGTAATGCTTTTATAGCCCATCAACTAGATGTCTCCAGGTCACCAGCGACTGGCCCTGACTTCCCTCCAGCCATCATCCCAACAGAGAATGAACTTGGAACATCATGGACCGAATGGACTCGGCAGCATTATAGGGATTGGTCCATGCACTAAGAAAATGATTTTTTTCCTCTTGGTCTGTATGTATATGGATGTATATATGTGGGAGAGCGATGGTGTATTGAAAATGTGGGATCTGAGCACGACGTGAATGGTATGGAATAAGGGGTGGATAATGTCCTGGGTTCAGCAGTAGCAGTCATGTTTTTTCCTTTGTGTTA
>NW_026893091.1:47500-50000 GCF_033815535.1 Pezoporus flaviventris | reverse complement strand
ATTCAAATGAACTTCTAGGCATGAAAGTGAAAAGCGTCAGCAATGATGGAGGCACTGCTGCAAAGCTGACTGTGTGCTGAAGATGCCCAGCACATGCTTTCCCTCCTGGCTCCTCCACTGTGGGAGCAGACGGCAACCCTTCGTGCTCTACTCACTGTGCAGCTGGGCAGCCGAGAGCAAGCTCCGAAGAGGGTGCATTCAAATGGACCTTTAGGAATGAAAGCGAGGAGCGACAGCAAAGATGGTGACACCGTTGCAAAGCTGACTGTGTGCTGAAGATGCCCAGCACATGCTTTCCTTCCTGGCTCTTCGGCTCTGGGAGCAGGGGCGAGACGTTCGTGCTCTACTGACTGTGCCGCTGGACAGCCAAGAGTAATGAGCGGAGAAGGTGGATTCAAATGAACTTCTAGGTATGAAAGTGAAAAGCGTCAGCAATGATGGAGGCACTGTTGCAAAGCTGACTGTGTGCTGAAGATGCCCAGCACATGCTTTCCCTCACGGCTCTTCGGATCTGGGAGCAGAAGCCAGAAGTTCGTGCACTAATCGCTGTGCTGCTAGGCAGCTGAGAAGCAGCTTTGGAGAGGTTGCATTCAAATGTACTTTTAGGTATGAAACCGAGGAGTGACAGCAATAATGGTGACAGCATTGCAAAGCTGACTGTGTGCTGAAGATGACCCGCACATGCTTTCCCTCCTGGCTCTTCGACTGTGGGAGCAGACGGCAACCCTAACCCTAACCCTAACCCTAACCCTAACACTAACCCAACCCTAACCCTAACCCTAACCCAACCCTAAGCCTAACCCTAACCCTAACCCTACCGCTAACCCTAACACTAACCCTAAACCTAACCATAAACCTAACCCTAACCCTAACCCCTAACCATAACCCTAACCCTAACCCCTAACCCTAACCCCTAACCCTAACCCCAACCCTAACCCTAACCCTGAGCTTTCACCAGCTTTCCCTCCTGGCTCTTCGATTGTGGGAGCAGACGGCAACTGTTCGTGCTCTACTCACTGTGCAGCTGGGCAGCCGAGAGCAAGCTCCGAAGAGGGTGCATTCAAATGGACCTTTAGGTATGAAAGCGAGGAGCGACAGCAATGATGGTGACCCCGTTGCAAAGCTGACTGTGTGCTGAAGATGCCCAGCACATGCTTTCCCTCCTGGCTCTTCGGATCTGGGAGCAGAAGCCAGACGTTCGTGCACTAATCGTTCTGCCCCTGGGCAGCGGAGAACAAGCTTCGGAGAGGTTGCACTCAAATGGACTTTTAAGTATGAAACCGAGGAGCGACAGCAATGATGGTGACACCGTTGCAAAGCTGACTGTGTGCTGAAGATGCCCAGCACATGCTTTCCCTCCGGGCTCTTCGGCTCTGGGAGCAGAGGCCAGACGTTCGTGCTCTAATCGCTGTGATACTTGGCAGCTCAGAGCAAGCTCCGTAGAGGTTGCATTCGAGTGGACTTTTAGGTATGAAACCGAGGAGCGACAGCAATGATGGTGACACCATTGCAAAGCTGACTGTGTGCAGAAGATGCACAGCACATTCTTTCCCTCCCGGCTCTTCGGATCTGGGAGCAGAAGCCAGAAGTTCGTGCACTAATCGCTGTGCTACTAGGCAGCTGAGAAGCAGCTTTGGAGAGGTTGCATTCAAATGTACTTTTAGGTATGAAACCGAGGAGAGACAGCAATAATGGTGACAGCATTGCAAAGCTGACTGTGTGCTGAAGATGCCCCGCTCATGCTTTCCCTCCTGGCTCTTCGACTGTGGGAGCAGACGGCAACCCTAACCCTAACCCTAACCCTAACCCTAACCCAACCCTAACCCTAACCCTAACCCTAACCCTAACCCTAACCCTAACACTAACCCTAAACCTAACCATAACCCTAACCCTAACCCTAACCCCTAACCCTAACCCTAACCCTAACCCTAACCCCTAACCCTAACCCCTAATTCTAACCCTAACCCTAACACTAACCCTAACCCTAAGCTTTCACCAGCTTTCCCTCCTGGCTCTTCGATTGTGGGAGCAGACGGCAACAGTTCGTGCTCTACTCACTGTGCAGCTGGGCAGCCGAGAGCAAGCTCTGAAGAGGGTGCATTCAAATGGACCTTTAGGTATGAAAGCGAGGAGCGACAGCAATGATGGTGACACCGTTGCAAAGCTGACTGTGTGCTGAAGATGCCCAGCACATGCTTTCCCTCCTGGCTCCTCCACTGTGCTAGCAGACGGCAACCGTTCGTGCTCTACTCACTGTGCTGCTGGGCAACCGAGAGCAAGCTCCGAAGAGGGTGCATTCAAATGGACCTTTAGGTATGAAAGCGAGGAGTGACAGCAATGATGGTGACACCGTTGCAAAGCTGACTGTGTGCTGAAGATGCCCAGCACATGCTTTCCCTCCCGGCTCTTCGGATCTGGGAGCAGAAGCCAGAAGTTCGTGCACTAATCGCTGTGCTACTGGGCAGCTGAGAAGCAGCTTTGGAGAGGTTGCATTCAAATG
>NW_026893091.1:7500-42500 GCF_033815535.1 Pezoporus flaviventris | reverse complement strand
GCTGACTGTGTGCTGAAGATGCCCAGCACATGCTTTCCTTCCTGGCTCTTCGGCTCTGGGAGCAGGGGCGAGACGTTCGTGCTCTACTGACTGTGCCGCTGGACAGCCAAGAGTAATGAGCGGAGAAGGTGGATTCAAATGAACTTCTAGGTATGAAAGTGAAAAGCGTCAGCAATGATGGAGGCACTGTTGCAAAGCTGACTGTGTGCTGAAGATGCCCAGCACATGCTTTCCCTCCCGGCTCTTCGGATCTGGGAGCAGAAGCCAGAAGTTCGTGCACTAATCGCTGTGCTGCTAGGCAGCTGAGAAGCAGCTTTGGAGAGGTTGCATTCAAATGTACTTTTAGGTATGAAACCGAGGAGTGACAGCAATAATGGTGACAGCATTGCAAAGCTGACTGTGTGCTGAAGATGACCCGCACATGCTTTCCCTCCTGGCTCTTCGACTGTGGGAGCAGACGGCAACCCTAACCCTAACCCTAACCCTAACCCTAACACTAACCCAACCCTAACCCTAACCCTAACCCAACCCTAAGCCTAACCCTAACCCTAACCCTACCGCTAACCCTAACACTAACCCTAAACCTAACCATAAACCTAACCCTAACCCTAACCCCTAACCATAACCCTAACCCTAACCCCTAACCCTAACCCCTAACCCTAACCCCAACCCTAACCCTAACCCTGAGCTTTCACCAGCTTTCCCTCCTGGCTCTTCGATTGTGGGAGCAGACGGCAACTGTTCGTGCTCTACTCACTGTGCAGCTGGGCAGCCGAGAGCAAGCTCCGAAGAGGGTGCATTCAAATGGACCTTTAGGTATGAAAGCGAGGAGCGACAGCAATGATGGTGACCCCGTTGCAAAGCTGACTGTGTGCTGAAGATGCCCAGCACATGCTTTCCCTCCTGGCTCTTCGGATATGGGAGCAGAAGCCAGACGTTCGTGCACTAATCGTTCTGCCCCTGGGCAGCGGAGAACAAGCTTCGGAGAGGTTGCACTCAAATGGACTTTTAAGTATGAAACCGAGGAGCGACAGCAATGATGGTGACACCGTTGCAAAGCTGACTGTGTGCTGAAGATGCCCAGCACATGCTTTCCCTCCGGGCTCTTCGGCTCTGGGAGCAGAGGCCAGACGTTCGTGCTCTAATCGCTGTGATACTTGGCAGCTCAGAGCAAGCTCCGTAGAGGTTGCATTCGAGTGGACTTTTAGGTATGAAACCGAGGAGCGACAGCAATGATGGTGACACCATTGCAAAGCTGACTGTGTGCAGAAGATGCACAGCACATTCTTTCCCTCCCGGCTCTTCGGATCTGGGAGCAGAAGCCAGAAGTTCGTGCACTAATCGCTGTGCTACTAGGCAGCTGAGAAGCAGCTTTGGAGAGGTTGCATTCAAATGTACTTTTAGGTATGAAACCGAGGAGAGACAGCAATAATGGTGACAGCATTGCAAAGCTGACTGTGTGCTGAAGATGCCCCGCTCATGCTTTCCCTCCTGGCTCTTCGACTGTGGGAGCAGACGGCAACCCTAACCCTAACCCTAACCCTAACCCTAACCCAACCCTAACCCTAACCCTAACCCTAACCCTAACCCTAACCCTAACACTAACCCTAAACCTAACCATAACCCTAACCCTAACCCTAACCCCTAACCCTAACCCTAACCCTAACCCTAACCCCTAACCCTAACCCCTAATTCTAACCCTAACCCTAACACTAACCCTAACCCTAAGCTTTCACCAGCTTTCCCTCCTGGCTCTTCGATTGTGGGAGCAGACGGCAACAGTTCGTGCTCTACTCACTGTGCAGCTGGGCAGCCGAGAGCAAGCTCTGAAGAGGGTGCATTCAAATGGACCTTTAGGTATGAAAGCGAGGAGCGACAGCAATGATGGTGACACCGTTGCAAAGCTGACTGTGTGCTGAAGATGCCCAGCACATGCTTTCCCTCCTGGCTCCTCCACTGTGCTAGCAGACGGCAACCGTTCGTGCTCTACTCACTGTGCTGCTGGGCAACCGAGAGCAAGCTCCGAAGAGGGTGCATTCAAATGGACCTTTAGGTATGAAAGCGAGGAGTGACAGCAATGATGGTGACACCGTTGCAAAGCTGACTGTGTGCTGAAGATGCCCAGCACATGCTTTCCCTCCCGGCTCTTCGGATCTGGGAGCAGAAGCCAGAAGTTCGTGCACTAATCGCTGTGCTACTGGGCAGCTGAGAAGCAGCTTTGGAGAGGTTGCATTCAAATGTACTTTTAGGTATGAAACCGAGGAGTGACAGCAATAATGGTGACAGCATTGCAAAGCTGACTGTGTGCTGAAGATGCCCCGCACATGCTTTCCCTCCTGGCTCTTCGACTGTGGGAGCAGACGGCAACCCTAACCCTAACCCTAACCCTAACCCTAACACTAACCCAACCCTAACCCTAACCCTAACCCAACCCTAAGCCTAACCCTAACCCTAACCCTACCGCTAACCCTAACACTAACCCTAAACCTAACCATAAACCTAACCCTAACCCTAACCCCTAACCCTAACCCTAACCCTAACCCCTAACCCTAACCCCTAACCCTAACCCTAACCCTAACCCTAACCCTGAGCTTTCACCAGGTTTCCCTCCTGGCTCTTCGATTGTGGGAGCAGACGGCAACTGTTCGTGCTCTACTCACTGTGCAGCTGGGCAGCCGAGAGCAAGCTCCGAAGAGGGTGCATTCAAATGGACCTTTAGGTATGAAAGCGAGGAGCGACAGCAATGATGGTGACCCCGTTGCAAAGCTGACTGTGTGCTGAAGATGCCCAGCACATGCTTTCCCTCCTGGCTCTTCGGATATGGGAGCAGAAGCCAGACGTTCGTGCACTAATCGTTCTGCCCCTGGGCAGCGGAGAACAAGCTTCGGAGAGGTTGCACTCAAATGGACTTTTAAGTATGAAACCGAGGAGCGACAGCAATGATGGTGACACCGTTGCAAAGCTGACTGTGTGCTGAAGATGCCCAGCACATGCTTTCCCTCCGGGCTCTTCGGCTCTGGGAGCAGAGGCCAGACGTTCGTGCTCTAATCGCTGTGATACTTGGCAGCTCAGAGCAAGCTCCGTAGAGGTTGCATTCGAGTGGACTTTTAGGTATGAAACCGAGGAGCGACAGCAATGATGGTGACACCATTGCAAAGCTGACTGTGTGCAGAAGATGCACAGCACATTCTTTCCCTCCCGGCTCTTCGGATCTGGGAGCAGAAGCCAGAAGTTCGTGCACTAATCGCTGTGCTACTAGGCAGCTGAGAAGCAGCTTTGGAGAGGTTGCATTCAAATGTACTTTTAGGTATGAAACCGAGGAGAGACAGCAATAATGGTGACAGCATTGCAAAGCTGACTGTGTGCTGAAGATGCCCCGCTCATGCTTTCCCTCCTGGCTCTTCGACTGTGGGAGCAGACGGCAACCCTAACCCTAACCCTAACCCTAACCCTAACCCAACCCTAACCCTAACCCTAACCCTAACCCTAACCCTAACCCTAACACTAACCCTAAACCTAACCATAACCCTAACCCTAACCCTAACCCCTAACCCTAACCCTAACCCTAACCCTAACCCCTAACCCTAACCCCTAATTCTAACCCTAACCCTAACACTAACCCTAACCCTAAGCTTTCACCAGCTTTCCCTCCTGGCTCTTCGATTGTGGGAGCAGACGGCAACAGTTCGTGCTCTACTCACTGTGCAGCTGGGCAGCCGAGAGCAAGCTCTGAAGAGGGTGCATTCAAATGGACCTTTAGGTATGAAAGCGAGGAGCGACAGCAATGATGGTGACACCGTTGCAAAGCTGACTGTGTGCTGAAGATGCCCAGCACATGCTTTCCCTCCTGGCTCCTCCACTGTGCTAGCAGACGGCAACCGTTCGTGCTCTACTCACTGTGCTGCTGGGCAACCGAGAGCAAGCTCCGAAGAGGGTGCATTCAAATGGACCTTTAGGTATGAAAGCGAGGAGTGACAGCAATGATGGTGACACCGTTGCAAAGCTGACTGTGTGCTGAAGATGCCCAGCACATGCTTTCCCTCCCGGCTCTTCGGATCTGGGAGCAGAAGCCAGAAGTTCGTGCACTAATCGCTGTGCTACTGGGCAGCTGAGAAGCAGCTTTGGAGAGGTTGCATTCAAATGTACTTTTAGGAATGAAACCGAGGAGTGACAGCAATAATGGTGACAGCATTGCAAAGCTGACTGTGTGCTGAAGATGCCCCGCACATGCTTTCCCTCCTGGCTCTTCGACTGTGGGAGCAGACGGCAACCCTAACCCTAACCCTAACCCTAACCCTAACATTAACCCAACCCTAACCCTAACCCTAACCCAACCCTAAGCCTAACCCTAACCCTAACCCTACCGCTAACCCTAACACTAACCCTAAACCTAACCATAAACCTAACCCTAACCCTAACCCCTAACCCTAACCCTAACCCTAACCCCTAACCCTAACCCCTAACCCTAACCCTAACCCTAACCCTAACCCTGAGCTTTCACCAGGTTTCCCTCCTGGCTCTTCGATTGTGGGAGCAGACGGCAACTGTTCGTGCTCTACTCACTGTGCAGCTGGGCAGCCGAGAGCAAGCTCCGAAGAGGGTGCATTCAAATGGACCTTTAGGTATGAAAGCGAGGAGCGACAGCAATGATGGTGACCCCGTTGCAAAGCTGACTGTGTGCTGAAGATGCCCAGCACATGCTTTCCCTCCTGGCTCTTCGGATCTGGGAGCAGAAGCCAGACGTTCGTGCACTAATCGTTCTGACCCTGGGCAGCGGAGAACAAGCTTCGGAGAGGTTGCACTCAAATGGACTTTTAAGTATGAAACCGAGGAGCGACAGCAATGATGGTGACACCGTTGCAAAGCTGACTGTGTGCTGAAGATGCCCAGCACATGCTTTCCCTCCTGGCTCTTCGGCTCTGGCTGCAGACGGCAACCGTTCGTGCTCTACTCACTGTGCTGCTGGGCAGCCGAGAGAAAGCTCCGAAGAGGGTTCATTCAAATGGACCTTTAGGTATGAAAGCGAGGAGCGACAGCAATGATGGTGACACCGTTGCAAAGCTGACTGTGTGCTGAAGATGCCCAGCACATGCTTTCCCTCCTGGCTCCTCCACTGTGCTAGCAGACGGCAACCGTTCGTGCTCTACTCACTGTGCTGCTGGGCAACCGAGAGCAAGCTCCGAAGAGGGTGCATTCAAATGGACCTTTAGGTATGAAAGCGAGGAGTGACAGCAATGATGGTGACACCGTTGCAAAGCTGACTGTGCGCTGAAGATGCCCAGCACATGCTTTCCCTCCCGGCTCTTCGGATCTGGGAGCAGAAGCCAGAAGTTCGTGCACTAATCGCTGTGCTACTGGGCAGCTGAGAAGCAGCTTTGGAGAGGTTGCATTCAAATGTACTTTTAGGTATGAAACCGAGGAGTGACAGCAATAATGGTGACAGCATTGCAAAGCTGACTGTGTGCTGAAGATGCCCCGCACATGCTTTCCCTCCTGGCTCTTCGACTGTGGGAGCAGACGGCAACCCTAACCCTAACCCTAACCCTAACCCTAACACTAACCCAACCCTAACCCTAACCCTAACCCAACCCTAAGCCTAACCCTAACCCTAACCCTACCGCTAACCCTAACACTAACCCTAAACTTAACCATAAACCTAACCCTAACCCTAACCCCTAACCCTAACCCTAACCCTAACCCCTAACCCTAACCCCTAACCCTAACCCTAACCCTAACCCTAACCCTGAGCTTTCACCAGGTTTCCCTCCTGGCTCTTCGATTGTGGGAGCAGACGGCAACTGTCCGTGCTCTACTCACTGTGCAGCTGGGCAGCCGAGAGCAAGCTCCGAAGAGGGTACATTCAAATGGACCTTTAGGTATGAAAGCGAGGAGCGACAGCAATGATGGTGACCCCGTTGCAAAGCTGACTGTGTGCTGAAGATGCCCAGCACATGCTTTCCCTCCTGGCTCTTCGGATCTGGGAGCAGAAGCCAGACGTTCGTGCACTAATCGTTCTGCCCCTGGGCAGCGGAGAACAAGCTTCGGAGAGGTTGCACTCAAATGGACTTTTAAGTATGAAACCGAGGAGCGACAGCAATGATGGTGACACCGTTGCAAAGCTGACTGTGTGCTGAAGATGCCCAGCACATGCTTTCCCTCCGGGCTCTTCGGCTCTGGGAGCAGAGGCCAGACGTTCGTGCTCTAATCGCTGTGATACTTGGCAGCTCAGAGCAAGCTCCGTAGAGGTTGCATTCGAGTGGACTTTTAGGTATGAAACCGAGGAGCGACAGCAATGATGGTGACACCGTTGCAAAGCTGACTGTGTGCAGAAGATGCCCAGCACATTCTTTCCCTCCCGGCTCTTCGGATCTGGGAGCAGAAGCCAGAAGTTCGTGCACTAATCGCTGTGCTACTAGGCAGCTGAGAAGCAGCTTTGGAGAGGTTGCATTCAAATGTACTTTTAGGTATGAAACCGAGGAGAGACAGCAATAATGGTGACAGCATTGCAAAGCTGACTGTGTGCTGAAGATGCCCCGCTCATGCTTTCCCTCCTGGCTCTTCGACTGTGGGAGCAGACGGCAACCCTAACCCTAACCCTAACCCTAACCCTAACCCTAACCCAACCCTAACCCTAACCCTAAGCCTAACCCTACCCCTAACCCTAACACTAACCCTAAACCTAACCATAACCCTAACCCTAACCCTAACCCCTAACCCTAACCCTAACCCTAACCCTAACCCCTAACCCTAACCCCTAATTCTAACCCTAACCCTAACCCTAACCCTAACCCTAAGCTTTCACCAGCTTTCCCTCCTGGCTCTTCGATTGTGGGAGCAGACGGCAACAGTTCGTGCTCTACTCACTGTGCAGCTGGGCAGCCGAGAGCAAGCTCTGAAGAGGGTGCATTCAAATGGACCTTTAGGTATGAAAGCGAGGAGCGACAGCAATGATGGTGACACCGTTGCAAAGCTGACTGTGTGCTGAAGATGCCCAGCACATGCTTTCCCTCCTGGCTCCTCCACTGTGCTAGCAGACGTCAACCGTTCGTGCTCTACTCACTGTGCTGCTGGGCAACCGAGAGCAAGCTCCGAAGAGGGTGCATTCAAATGGACCTTTAGGTATGAAAGCGAGGAGTGACAGCAATGATGGTGACACCGTTGCAAAGCTGACTGTGTGCTGAAGATGCCCAGCACATGCTTTCCCTCCCGGCTCTTCGGATCTGGGAGCAGAAGCCAGAAGTTCGTGCACTAATCGCTGTGCTACTGGGCAGCTGAGAAGCAGCTTTGGAGAGGTTGCATTCAAATGTACTTTTAGGTATGAAACCGAGGAGTGACAGCAATAATGGTGACAGCATTGCAAAGCTGACTCTGTGCTGAAGATTCCCAGCATATGCTTTCCCTCCTGGCTCTTCGACTGTGGGAGCAGACGGCAACCCTAACCCTAACCCTAACCCTAACACTAACCCAACCCTAACCCTAACCCTAACCCAACCCTAACACTAACCATAACCCTACTCCTAACCCTAACACTAACCCTAAACCTAACCAAACCCTAACCCAAACCCTAACCCCTAACCCTAACCCTAACCCTAACCCTAACCCCTAACCCTAACCCCTAACCCTAACCCCTAACCCTAACCCTAACCCTAAGCCCAACCCTATCCCTAACCCTAACCCTAACCCTAACCGTAACCCTAACCCTACCCCTAACCCTAACCCTAACCGTACCCGTAACCCTAACCCTAACCCTAAACCTAACCATAACCCTAACCCTAACCCTAACCCTAACCTTACCCCTAACCCTAACCCTAACCCTAACCCTAACCCAACCCTAACCCTAACCGTAACCCTAACCCTACCCCTAACCCTAACCCTAACCGTACCCGTAACCCTAACCCTAACCCTAAACCTAAGCATAACCCTAACCCTAACCCTAACCCTAACCCTAACCCCTAACCCTAACCCTAACCCTAACCCTAACCCCTAACCCTAACCCTAACCCTACCCCTAACCGTAACCCTAACCCTAACCCAACCCTAACCCTAACCGTAACCCTAACCCTACCCCTAACCCTAACCCTAACCGTACCCGTAACCCTAACCCTAACGCTACCCCTAACCCTAACCCTAACCCTAACCCAACCCTAACCCTAACCGTAACCCTAACACTAAACCTAACCCTAACCCTAACCCTACCCCTAACCCTAACCCTAACCCTAAGCCTAAGCATAACCCTAACCCTAACCCTAACCCCTAACCCTAACCCTAACCCTAACCACTAACCCTAACCCCTAAACCTAACCCTAACCCCTACCCTAACCCTAACCCTAACCCTAACCCTAACCCCTAACCCTAGCCCTAACCCTAACCCTAACCCTAACCCTAACCCTAAGCTTTCACCAGCTTTCCCTCCTGGCTCTTCGATTGTGGGAGCAGACGGCAACTGTTCGTGCTCTACTCACTGTGCAGCTGGGCAGCTGAGAGCAAGCTCCGAAGATGGTGCATTCAAATGGACCTTTAGGTATGAAAGCGAGGACCGACAGCAATGATGGTGACCCCGTTGCAAAGCTGACTGTGTGCTGAAGATGCCCAGCACATGCTTTCCCTCCTGGCTCTTCGGATCTGGGAGCAGAAGCCAGACGTTCGTGCACTAATCGTTCTGCCCCTGGGCAGCCGAGAACAAGCTTCGGAGAGGTTGCACTCAAATGGACTTTTAAGTATGAAACCGAGGAGCGACAGCAATGATGGTGACACCGTTGCAAAGCTGACTGTGTGCTGAAGATGCCCAGCACATGCTTTCCCACCGGGCTCTTCGGCTCTGGGAGCAGAGGACAGACGTTCGTGCTCTAATCGCTGTGATACTTGGCAGCTCAGAGCAAGCTCCGTAGAGGTTGCATTCGAGTGGACTTTTAGGTATGAAACCGAGGAGCGACAGCAATGATGGTGACACCGTTGCAAAGCTAACTGTGTGCTGAAGATGCCCAGCACATGCTTTCCCTCCTGGCTCTTCGACTGTGGGAGCAGACGGCAACCGTTCGTGCTCTACTCACTGTGCAGCTGGGCAGCCGAGAGCAAGCTCCGAAGAGGGTGCATTCAAATGGACCTTTAGGGATGACACCGAGGAGCGACAGCAATGATGGTGACACCGTTGCAAAGCTGACTGTGTGCTGAAGATGCCCAGCACATGCTTTCCCTCCTGGCTCTTCGGCTCTGGCTGCAGACGGCAACCGTTCGTGCTCTACTCACTGTGCTGCTGGGCAGCCGAGAGAAAGCTCCGAAGAGGGTGCATTCAAATGGACCTTTAGGTATGAAAGCGAGGAGCGACAGCAATGATGGTGACACCGTTGCAAAGCTGACTGTGTGCTGAAGATGCCCAGCACATGCTTTCCTTCCTGGCTCTTCGGCTCTGGGAGCAGAGGCCAGACGTTCGTGCTCTACTGACTGTGCCGCTGGACAGCCAAGAGTAATGAGCGGAGAAGGTGGATTCAAATGAACTTCTAGGCATGAAAGTGAAAAGCGTCAGCAATGATGGAGGCACTGCTGCAAAGCTGACTGTGTGCTGAAGATGCCCAGCACATGCTTTCCCTCCTGGCTCCTCCACTGTGGGAGCAGACGGCAACCCTTCGTGCTCTACTCACTCTGCAGCTGGGCAGCCGAGAGCAATCTCCGAAGAGGGTGCATTCAAATGGACCTTTAGGTATGAAAGCGAGGAGCGACAGCAAAGATGGTGACACCGTTGCAAAGCTGACTGTGTGCTGAAGATGCCCAGCACATGCTTTCCCTCCTGGCTCTTCGGATCTGGGAGCAGAAGCCAGAAGTTCGTGCACTAATCGCTGTGCTACTAGGCAGCTGAGAAGCAGCTTTGGAGAGGTTGCATTCAAATGTACTTTTAGGTATGAAACCGAGGAGTGACACCAATAATGGTGACAGCATTGCAAAGCTGACTGTGTGCGGAAGATGCCCCGCACATGCTTTCCCTCCTGGCTCTTCCACTGTGGGAGCAGACGGCAACCCTAACCCCTAACCCTAACCCTAACCCTAACCCTAACCCTAACCCCTAACCCTAACCCCTAATTCTAACCCTAACCCTAACCCTAACCCTAACCCAACCCTAACCCTAACCCTAACCCTAACCCTAACCCTAACCCTAACCCCTAACCCTAACCCTAACCCTAACCCTAACCCTAACCCTAACCCTAACCCTAACCCTAACCCTACCCCTAACCCTAACCCTAACCGTACCCGTAACCCTAACCCTAACCCTAAACCTAACCATAACCCTAACCCTAACCCTAACCCTAACCTTACCCCTAACCCTAACCCTAACCCTAACCCTAACCCAACCCTAACCCTAACCGTAACCCTAACCCTACCCCTAACCCTAACCCTAACCGTACCCGTAACCCTAACCCTAACCCTAAACCTAAGCATAACCCTAACCCTAACCCTAACCCTAACCCTAACCCCTAACCCTAACCCTAACCCTAACCCTAACCCCTAACCCTAACCCTAACCCTACCCCTAACCGTAACCCTAACCCTAACCCAACCCTAACCCTAACCGTAACCCTAACCCTACCCCTAACCCTAACCCTAACCGTACCCGTAACCCTAACCCTAACGCTACCCCTAACCCTAACCCTAACCCTAACCCTAACCCAACCCTAACCCTAACCGTAACCCTAACACTAAACCTAACCCTAACCCTAACCCTACCCCTAACCCTAACCCTAACCCTAAGCCTAAGCATAACCCTAACCCTAACCCTAACCCCTAACCCTAACCCTAACCCTAACCACTAACCCTAACCCCTAAACCTAACCCTAACCCCTACCCTAACCCTAACCCTAACCCTAACCCTAACCCCTAACCCTAGCCCTAACCCTAACCCTAACCCTAACCCTAACCCTAAGCTTTCACCAGCTTTCCCTCCTGGCTCTTCGATTGTGGGAGCAGACGGCAACTGTTCGTGCTCTACTCACTGTGCAGCTGGGCAGCTGAGAGCAAGCTCCGAAGATGGTGCATTCAAATGGACCTTTAGGTATGAAAGCGAGGACCGACAGCAATGATGGTGACCCCGTTGCAAAGCTGACTGTGTGCTGAAGATGCCCAGCACATGCTTTCCCTCCTGGCTCTTCGGATCTGGGAGCAGAAGCCAGACGTTCGTGCACTAATCGTTCTGCCCCTGGGCAGCCGAGAACAAGCTTCGGAGAGGTTGCACTCAAATGGACTTTTAAGTATGAAACCGAGGAGCGACAGCAATGATGGTGACACCGTTGCAAAGCTGACTGTGTGCTGAAGATGCCCAGCACATGCTTTCCCACCGGGCTCTTCGGCTCTGGGAGCAGAGGACAGACGTTCGTGCTCTAATCGCTGTGATACTTGGCAGCTCAGAGCAAGCTCCGTAGAGGTTGCATTCGAGTGGACTTTTAGGTATGAAACCGAGGAGCGACAGCAATGATGGTGACACCGTTGCAAAGCTAACTGTGTGCTGAAGATGCCCAGCACATGCTTTCCCTCCTGGCTCTTCGACTGTGGGAGCAGACGGCAACCGTTCGTGCTCTACTCACTGTGCAGCTGGGCAGCCGAGAGCAAGCTCCGAAGAGGGTGCATTCAAATGGACCTTTAGGGATGACACCGAGGAGCGACAGCAATGATGGTGACACCGTTGCAAAGCTGACTGTGTGCTGAAGATGCCCAGCACATGCTTTCCCTCCTGGCTCTTCGGCTCTGGCTGCAGACGGCAACCGTTCGTGCTCTACTCACTGTGCTGCTGGGCAGCCGAGAGAAAGCTCCGAAGAGGGTGCATTCAAATGGACCTTTAGGTATGAAAGCGAGGAGCGACAGCAATGATGGTGACACCGTTGCAAAGCTGACTGTGTGCTGAAGATGCCCAGCACATGCTTTCCTTCCTGGCTCTTCGGCTCTGGGAGCAGAGGCCAGACGTTCGTGCTCTACTGACTGTGCCGCTGGACAGCCAAGAGTAATGAGCGGAGAAGGTGGATTCAAATGAACTTCTAGGCATGAAAGTGAAAAGCGTCAGCAATGATGGAGGCACTGCTGCAAAGCTGACTGTGTGCTGAAGATGCCCAGCACATGCTTTCCCTCCTGGCTCCTCCACTGTGGGAGCAGACGGCAACCCTTCGTGCTCTACTCACTCTGCAGCTGGGCAGCCGAGAGCAATCTCCGAAGAGGGTGCATTCAAATGGACCTTTAGGTATGAAAGCGAGGAGCGACAGCAAAGATGGTGACACCGTTGCAAAGCTGACTGTGTGCTGAAGATGCCCAGCACATGCTTTCCCTCCTGGCTCTTCGGATCTGGGAGCAGAAGCCAGAAGTTCGTGCACTAATCGCTGTGCTACTAGGCAGCTGAGAAGCAGCTTTGGAGAGGTTGCATTCAAATGTACTTTTAGGTATGAAACCGAGGAGTGACACCAATAATGGTGACAGCATTGCAAAGCTGACTGTGTGCGGAAGATGCCCCGCACATGCTTTCCCTCCTGGCTCTTCCACTGTGGGAGCAGACGGCAACCCTAACCCCTAACCCTAACCCTAACCCTAACCCTAACCCTAACCCCTAACCCTAACCCCTAATTCTAACCCTAACCCTAACCCTAACCCTAACCCAACCCTAACCCTAACCCTAACCCTAACCCTACCCCTAACCCTAACACTAACCCTAAACCTAACCATAACCCTAACCCTAACCCTAACCCCTAAACCTAACCCTAACCCTAACCCTAACCCCTAACCCTAACCCCTAATTCTAACCCTAACCCTAACCCTAACCCTTACCCTAACCCTAAGCTTTCACCAGCTTTCCCTCCTGGCTCTTCGATTGTGGGAGCAGACGGCAACTGTTCGTGCTCTACTCACTGTGCAGCTGGGCAGCCGAGAGCAAGCTCAGAAGAGGGTGCATTCAAATGGACCTTTAGGTATGAAAGCGAGGAGCGACAGCAATGATGGTGACCCTGTTGCAAAGCTGACTGTGTGCTGAAGATGCCCAGCACATGCTTTCCCTCCTGGCTCTTCGGATCTGGGAGCAGAAGCCAGACGTTCGTGCACTAATCGTTCAGCCCCTGGGCAGCCGAGAACAAGCTTCGGAGAGGTTGCACTCAAATGGACTTTTAAGTATGAAAGCGAGGAGCGACAGCAATGATGGTGACACCGTTGCAAAGCTGACTGTGTGCTGAAGATGCCCAGCACATGCTTTCCCTCCTGGCTCCTCCACTGTGCTAGCAGACGGCAACCGTTCGTGCTCTACTCACTGTGCTGCTGGGCAACCGAGAGCAAGCTCCGAAGAGGGTGCATTCAAATGGACCTTTAGGTATGAAAGCGAGGAGCGACAGCAATGATGGTGACACCGTTGCAAAGCTGACTGTGTGCTGAAGATGCCCAGCACATGCTTTCCCTCCCGGCTCTTCGAATCTGGGAGCAGAAGCCAGAAGTTCGTGCACTAATCGCTGTGCTACTGGGCAGCTGAGAAGCAGCTTTGGAGAGGTTGCATTCAAATGTACTTTTAGGTATGAAACCGAGGAGTGACAGCAATAATGGTGACAGCATTGCAAAGCTGACTGTGTGCTGAAGATGCCCCGCACATGCTTTCCCTCCTGGCTCTTCGACTGTGGGAGCAGACGGCAACCCTAACCCTAACCCTAACCCTAACACTAACCCAACCCTAACCCTAACCCTGACCCAACCCTAACACTAACCCTAACCCTACCCCTAACCCTAACCCTAACCCTAAACCTAACCAAACCCTAACCCTAACCCTAACCCCTAACCCTAACCCTAACCCTAACCCTAACCCCTAACCCTAACCCCTAACCCTAACCCCTAACCCTAACCCTAACCCTACCCCTAACCCTAACCCTAACCCTAACCCAACCCTAACCCTAACCGTAACCCTAACCCTACCCCTAACCCTAACCCTAACCGTACCCGTAACCCTAACCCTAACCCTAAACCTAACCATAACCCTAACCCTAACCCTAACCCTAACCCTACCCCTAACCCTAACCCTAACCCTAACCCTAACCCAACCCTAACCGTACCCGTAACCCTAACCCTAACCCTAACCCTAAGCATAACCCTAACCCTAACCCTAACCCTAACCCTAACCCAACCCTAACCCTAACCCTAAGCCTAACCCCACCCCTAACCCTAACCCTAACCCTAAACCTAACCATAACCGTAACCCTAACCCTAACCCCTAACCCAACCCTAACCCTAACCCTAACCCTAACCCTAACCCTAACCCCTAACCCTAGCCCTAACCCTAACCCTAACCCTAACCCTAACCCTAAGCTTTCACCAGCTTTCCCTCCTGGCTCTTCGATTGTGGGAGCAGACGGCAACTGTTCGTGCTCTACTCACTCTGCAGCTGGGCAGCTGAGAGCAAGCTCCGAAGAGGGTGCATTCAAATGGACCTTTAGGTATGAAAGCGAGGAGCGACAGCAATGATGGTGACCCCGTTGCAAAGCTGACTGTGTGCTGAAGATGCCCAGCACATGCTTTCCCTCCTGGCTCTTCGGATCTGGGAGCAGAAGCCAGACGTTCGTGCACTAATCGTTCTGCCCCTGGGCAGCCGAGAACAAGCTTCGGAGAGGTTGCACTCAAATGGACTTTTAAGTATGAAACCGAGGAGCGACAGCAATGATGGTGACACCGTTGCAAAGCTGACTGTGTGCTGAAGATGCCCAGCACATGCTTTCCCTCCGGGCTCTTCGGCTCTGGGAGCAGAGGCCAGACGTTCGTGCTCTAATCGCTGTGATACTTGGCAGCTCGGAGCAAGCTCCGTACAGGTTGCATTCGAGTGGACTTTTAGGTATGAAACCGAGGAGCGACAGCAATGATGGTGACACCGTTGCAAAGCTAACTGTGTGCTGAAGATGCCCCGCACATGCTTTCCCTCCTGGCTCTTCGACTGTGGGAGCAGACAGCAACCATTCGTGCTCTACTCACTGTGCAGCTTGGCAGCCGAGAGCAAGCTCCGAAGAGGGTGCATTCAAATGGACCTTTAGGGATGACACCGAGGAGCGACAGCAATGATGGTGACACCGTTGCAAAGCTGACTGTGTGCTGAAGATGCCCAGCACATGCTTTCCCTCCTGGCTCTTCGGATCTGGCAGCAGACGGCAACCGTTTGTGCTCTACTCACTGTGCTGCTGGGCAGCCGAGAGAAAGCTCCGAAGAGGGTGCATTCAAATGGACCTTTAGGTATGAAAGCGAGGAGCAACAGCAATGATGGTGACACCGTTGCAAAGCTGACTGTGTGCTGAAGATGCCCAGCACATGCTTTCCTTCCTGGCTCTTCGGCTCTGGGAGCAGAGGCCAGACGTTCGTGCTCTACTGACTGTGCCGCTGGACAGCCAAGAGTAATGAGCGGAGAAGGTGGATTCAAATGAACTTCTAGGCATGAAAGTGAAAAGCGTCAGCAATGATGAAGGCACTGTTGCAAAGCTGACTGTGTGCTGAAGATGCCCAGCACATGCTTTCCCTCCTGGCTCCTCCACTGTGCTAGCAGACGGCAACCGTTCGTGCTCTACTCACTGTGCAGCTGGGCAGCCGAGAGCAATCTCCGAAGAGGGTGCATTCAAATGTACCTTTAGGTATGAAAGCGAGGAGCGACAGCAATGATGGTGACACCGTTGCAAAGCTGACTGTGTGCTGAAGATGCCCAGCACATGCCTTCCCTCCTGGCTCTTCGGATCTGGGAGCAGAAGCCAGACGTTCGTGCACTAATCGTTCTGCCCCTGGGCAGCGGAGAACAAGCTTCGGAGAGCTTGCACTCAAATGGACTTTTAAGTATGAAAGCGAGGAGCGACAGCAATGATGGTGACACCGTTGCAAAGCTGACTGTGTGCTGAAGATGCCCAGCGCATGCTTCCCCTCCTGGCTCCTCCACTGTGCTAGCAGACGGCAACCGTTCGTGCTCTACGCACTGTGCTGCTGGGCAACCGAGAGCAAGCTCCGAAGAGGGTGCATTCAAATGGACCTTTAGGTATGAAAGCGAGGAGCGACAGCAATGATGGTGACACCGTTGCAAAGCTGACTGTGTGCTGAAGATGCCCAGCACATGCTTTCCCTCGCGGCTCTTCGGATCTGGGAGCAGAAGCCAGAAGTTCGTGCACTAATCGCTGTGCTACTGGGCAGCTGAGAAGCAGATTTGGAGAGGTCGCATTCAAATGTACTTTTAGGTACGAAACCGAGGAGTGACAGCAATAATGGTGACAGCATTGCAAAGCTGACTGTGTGCTGAAGATGCCCCGCACATGCTTTCCCTCCTGGCTCTTCGACTGCGGGAGCAGACGGCAACCCTAACCCTAACCCTAACCCTAACACTAACCCAACCCTAACCCTAACCCTAACCCAACCCTAACCCTAACCCTAACCCTAACCCTACCCCTAACCCTAACACTAACCCTAAACCTAACCATAACCCTAACCCTAACCCTAACCCCTAACCCTAACCCTAACCCTAACCCCTAACCCTAACCCCTAACCCTAACCCTAACCCTAACCCTAACCCTAACCCTGAGCTTTCACCAGCTTTCCCTCCTGGCTCTTCGATTGTGGGAGCAGACGGCAACTGTTCGTGCTCTACTCACTGTGCAGCTGGGCAGCCGAGAGCAAGCTCCGAAGAGGGTGCATTCAAATGGACCTTTAGGTATGAAAGCGAGGAGCGACAGCAATGGTGGTGACCCCGTTGCAAAGCTGACTGTGTGCTGAAGATGCCCAGCACATGCTTTCCCTCCTGGCTCTTCGGATCTGGAAGCAGAACCCAGATGTTCGTGCACTAATCGTTCAGCCCCTGGGCAGCCGAGAACAAGCTTCGGAGAGGTTGCACTCAAATGGACTTTTAAGTATGAAACCGAGGAGCGACAGCAATGATGGTGACACCGTTGCAAAGCTGACTGTGTGCTGAAGATGCCCAGCACATGCTTTCCCTCCTGGCTCTTCGGCTCTGGGAGCAGAGGCCAGACGTTCGTGCTCTAATCGCTGTGCTACTTGGCAGCTCAGAGCAAGCTCCGTAGAGGTTGCATTCGAGTGGACTTTTAGGTATGAAACCGAGGAGCGACAGCAATGATGGTGACACCGTTGCAAAGCTAACTGTGTGCTGAAGATGCCCAGCACATGCTTTCCCTCCTGGCTCTTCGACTGTGGGAGCAGACGGCAACCGTTCGTGCTCTACTCACTGTGCTGCTGGGCACCCGAGAGCAAGCTCCGAAGAGGGTGCTTTCAAATGGACGTTTAGGTATGAAAGCGAGGAGCGACAGCAATGATGGTGACACCGTTGCAAAGCTGACTGTGTGCTGAAGATGCCCAGCACATGCTTTCCTTCCTGGCTCTTCGGCTCTGGGAGCAGAGGCCAGACGTTCGTGCTCTACTGACTGTGCCGCTGGACAGCCAAGGGTAATGAGCGGAGAAGGTGGATTCAAATGAACTTCTAGGCATGAAAGTGAAAAGCGTCAGCAATGATGGAGGCACTGCTGCAAAGCTGACTGTGTGCTGAAGATGCCCAGCACATGCTTTCCCTCCTGGCTCCTCCACTGTGGGAGCAGACGGCAACCCTTCGTGCTCTACTCACTCTGCAGCTGGGCAGCCGAGAGCAATCTCCGAAGAGGGTGCATTCAAATGGACCTTTAGGTATGAAAGCGAGGAGCGACAGCAAAGATGGTGACACCGTTGCAAAGCTGACTGTGTGCTGAAGATGCCCAGCACATGCTTTCCCTCCTGGCTCTTCGGATCTGGGAGCAGAAGCCAGAAGTTCGTGCACTAATCGCTGTGCTACTAGGCAGCTGAGAAGCAGCTTTGGAGAGGTTGCATTCAAATGTACTTTTAGGTATGAAACCGAGGAGTGACACCAATAATGGTGACAGCATTGCAAAGCTGACTGTGTGCGGAAGATGCCCCGCACATGCTTTCCCTCCTGGCTCTTCCACTGTGGGAGCAGACGGCAACCCTAACCCCTAACCCTAACCCTAACCCTAACCCTAACCCTAACCCCTAACCCTAACCCCTAATTCTAACCCTAACCCTAACCCTAACCCTAACCCTAACCCAACCCTAACCCTAACCCTAACCCTAACCCTACCCCTAACCCTAACACTAACCCTAAACCTAACCATAACCCTAACCCTAACCCTAACCCCTAAACCTAACCCTAACCCTAACCCTAACCCCTAACCCTAACCCCTAATTCTAACCCTAACCCTAACCCTAACCCTTACCCTAACCCTAAGCTTTCACCAGCTTTCCCTCCTGGCTCTTCGATTGTGGGAGCAGACGGCAACTGTTCGTGCTCTACTCACTGTGCAGCTGGGCAGCCGAGAGCAAGCTCAGAAGAGGGTGCATTCAAATGGACCTTTAGGTATGAAAGCGAGGAGCGACAGCAATGATGGTGACCCTGTTGCAAAGCTGACTGTGTGCTGAAGATGCCCAGCACATGCTTTCCCTCCTGGCTCTTCGGATCTGGGAGCAGAAGCCAGACGTTCGTGCACTAATCGTTCAGCCCCTGGGCAGCCGAGAACAAGCTTCGGAGAGGTTGCACTCAAATGGACTTTTAAGTATGAAAGCGAGGAGCGACAGCAATGATGGTGACACCGTTGCAAAGCTGACTGTGTGCTGAAGATGCCCAGCACATGCTTTCCCTCCTGGCTCCTCCACTGTGCTAGCAGACGGCAACCGTTCGTGCTCTACTCACTGTGCTGCTGGGCAACCGAGAGCAAGCTCCGAAGAGGGTGCATTCAAATGGACCTTTAGGTATGAAAGCGAGGAGCGACAGCAATGATGGTGACACCGTTGCAAAGCTGACTGTGTGCTGAAGATGCCCAGCACATGCTTTCCCTCCCGGCTCTTCGAATCTGGGAGCAGAAGCCAGAAGTTCGTGCACTAATCGCTGTGCTACTGGGCAGCTGAGAAGCAGCTTTGGAGAGGTTGCATTCAAATGTACTTTTAGGTATGAAACCGAGGAGTGACAGCAATAATGGTGACAGCATTGCAAAGCTGACTGTGTGCTGAAGATGCCCCGCACATGCTTTCCCTCCTGGCTCTTCGACTGTGGGAGCAGACGGCAACCCTAACCCTAACCCTAACCCTAACACTAACCCAACCCTAACCCTAACCCTGACCCAACCCTAACACTAACCCTAACCCTACCCCTAACCCTAACCCTAACCCTAAACCTAACCAAACCCTAACCCTAACCCTAACCCCTAACCCTAACCCTAACCCTAACACTAACCCCTAACCCTAACCACTAACCCTAACCCCTAACCCTAACCCTAACCCTACCCCTAACCCTAACCCTAACCCTAACCCAACCCTAACCCTAACCGTAACCCTAACCCTACCCCTAACCCTAACCCTAACCGTACCCGTAACCCTAACCCTAACCCTAAACCTAACCATAACCCTAACCCTAACCCTAACCCTAACCCTACCCCTAACCCTAACCCTAACCCTAACCCTAACCCTAACCCAACCCTAACCGTACCCGTAACCCTAACCCTAACCCTAACCCTAAGCATAACCCTAACCCTAACCCTAACCCTAACCCTAACCCAACCCTAACCCTAACCCTAAGCCTAACCCCACCCCTAACCCTAACCCTAACCCTAAACCTAACCATAACCGTAACCCTAACCCTAACCCCTAACCCAACCCTAACCCTAACCCTAACCCTAACCCTAACCCCTAACCCTAGCCCTAACCCTAACCCTAACCCTAACCCTAACCCTAAGCTTTCACCAGCTTTCCCTCCTGGCTCTTCGATTGTGGGAGCAGACGGCAACTGTTCGTGCTCTACTCACTCTGCAGCTGGGCAGCTGAGAGCAAGCTCCGAAGAGGGTGCATTCAAATGGACCTTTAGGTATGAAAGCGAGGAGCGACAGCAATGATGGTGACCCCGTTGCAAAGCTGACTGTGTGCTGAAGATGCCCAGCACATGCTTTCCCTCCTGGCTCTTCGGATCTGGGAGCAGAAGCCAGACGTTCGTGCACTAATCGTTCTGCCCCTGGGCAGCCGAGAACAAGCTTCGGAGAGGTTGCACTCAAATGGACTTTTAAGTATGAAACCGAGGAGCGACAGCAATGATGGTGACACCGTTGCAAAGCTGACTGTGTGCTGAAGATGCCCAGCACATGCTTTCCCTCCGGGCTCTTCGGCTCTGGGAGCAGAGGCCAGACGTTCGTGCTCTAATCGCTGTGCTACTTGGCAGCTCGGAGCAAGCTCCGTACAGGTTGCATTCGAGTGGACTTTTAGGTATGAAACCGAGGAGCGACAGCAATGATGGTGACACCGTTGCAAAGCTAACTGTGTGCTGAAGATGCCCCGCACATGCTTTCCCTCCTGGCTCTTCGACTGTGGGAGCAGACGGCAACCATTCGTGCTCTACTCACTGTGCAGCTTGGCAGCCGAGAGCAAGCTCCGAAGAGGGTGCATTCAAATGGACCTTTAGGGATGACACCGAGGAGCGACAGCAATGATGGTGACACCGTTGCAAAGCTGACTGTGTGCTGAAGATGCCCAGCACATGCTTTCCCTCCTGGCTCTTCGGATCTGGCAGCAGACGGCAACCGTTTGTGCTCTACTCACTGTGCTGCTGGGCAGCCGAGAGAAAGCTCCGAAGAGGGTGCATTCAAATGGACCTTTAGGTATGAAAGCGAGGAGCAACAGCAATGATGGTGACACCGTTGCAAAGCTGACTGTGTGCTGAAGATGCCCAGCACATGCTTTCCTTCCTGGCTCTTCGGCTCTGGGAGCAGAGGCCAGACGTTCGTGCTCTACTGACTGTGCCGCTGGACAGCCAAGAGTAATGAGCGGAGAAGGTGGATTCAAATGAACTTCTAGGCATGAAAGTGAAAAGCGTCAGCAATGATGAAGGCACTGTTGCAAAGCTGACTGTGTGCTGAAGATGCCCAGCACATGCTTTCCCTCCTGGCTCCTCCACTGTGCTAGCAGACGGCAACCGTTCGTGCTCTACTCACTCTGCAGCTGGGCAGCCGAGAGCAATCTCCGAAGAGGGTGCATTCAAATGTACCTTTAGGTATGAAAGCGAGGAGCGACAGCAATGATGGTGACACCGTTGCAAAGCTGACTGTGTGCTGAAGATGCCCAGCACATGCCTTCCCTCCTGGCTCTTCGGATCTGGGAGCAGAAGCCAGACGTTCGTGCACTAATCGTTCTGCCCCTGGGCAGCGGAGAACAAGCTTCGGAGAGCTTGCACTCAAATGGACTTTTAAGTATGAAAGCGAGGAGCGACAGCAATGATGGTGACACCGTTGCAAAGCTGACTGTGTGCTGAAGATGCCCAGCGCATGCTTCCCCTCCTGGCTCCTCCACTGTGCTAGCAGACGGCAACCGTTCGTGCTCTACGCACTGTGCTGCTGGGCAACCGAGAGCAAGCTCCGAAGAGGGTGCATTCAAATGGACCTTTAGGTATGAAAGCGAGGAGCGACAGCAATGATGGTGACACCGTTGCAAAGCTGACTGTGTGCTGAAGATGCCCAGCACATGCTTTCCCTCGCGGCTCTTCGGATCTGGGAGCAGAAGCCAGAAGTTCGTGCACTAATCGCTGTGCTACTGGGCAGCTGAGAAGCAGATTTGGAGAGGTCGCATTCAAATGTACTTTTAGGTACGAAACCGAGGAGTGACAGCAATAATGGTGACAGCATTGCAAAGCTGACTGTGTGCTGAAGATGCCCCGCACATGCTTTCCCTCCTGGCTCTTCGACTGCGGGAGCAGACGGCAACCCTAACCCTAACCCTAACCCTAACACTAACCCAACCCTAACCCTAACCCTAACCCAACCCTAACCCTAACCCTAACCCTAACCCTACCCCTAACCCTAACACTAACCCTAAACCTAACCATAACCCTAACCCTAACCCTAACCCCTAACCCTAACCCTAACCCTAACCCCTAACCCTAACCCCTAACCCTAACCCTAACCCTAACCCTAACCCTAACCCTGAGCTTTCACCAGCTTTCCCTCCTGGCTCTTCGATTGTGGGAGCAGACGGCAACTGTTCGTGCTCTACTCACTGTGCAGCTGGGCAGCCGAGAGCAAGCTCCGAAGAGGGTGCATTCAAATGGACCTTTAGGTATGAAAGCGAGGAGCGACAGCAATGGTGGTGACCCCGTTGCAAAGCTGACTGTGTGCTGAAGATGCCCAGCACATGCTTTCCCTCCTGGCTCTTCGGATCTGGAAGCAGAACCCAGATGTTCGTGCACTAATCGTTCAGCCCCTGGGCAGCCGAGAACAAGCTTCGGAGAGGTTGCACTCAAATGGACTTTTAAGTATGAAACCGAGGAGCGACAGCAATGATGGTGACACCGTTGCAAAGCTGACTGTGTGCTGAAGATGCCCAGCACATGCTTTCCCTCCTGGCTCTTCGGCTCTGGGAGCAGAGGCCAGACGTTCGTGCTCTAATCGCTGTGCTACTTGGCAGCTCAGAGCAAGCTCCGTAGAGGTTGCATTCGAGTGGACTTTTAGGTATGAAACCGAGGAGCGACAGCAATGATGGTGACACCGTTGCAAAGCTAACTGTGTGCTGAAGATGCCCAGCACATGCTTTCCCTCCTGGCTCTTCGACTGTGGGAGCAGACGGCAACCGTTCGTGCTCTACTCACTGTGCTGCTGGGCACCCGAGAGCAAGCTCCGAAGAGGGTGCTTTCAAATGGACGTTTAGGTATGAAAGCGAGGAGCGACAGCAATGATGGTGACACCGTTGCAAAGCTGACTGTGTGCTGAAGATGCCCAGCACATGCTTTCCTTCCTGGCTCTTCGGCTCTGGGAGCAGAGGCCAGACGTTCGTGCTCTACTGACTGTGCCGTTGGACAGCCAAGAGTAATGAGCGGAGAAGGTGGATTCAAATGAACTTCTAGGCATGAAAGTGAAAAGCGTCAGCAATGATGGAGGCACTGCTGCAAAGCTGACTGTGTGCTGAAGATGCCCAGCACATGCTTTCCCTCCTGGCTCCTCCACTGTGGGAGCAGACGGCAACCCTTCGTGCTCTACTCACTCTGCAGCTGGGCAGCCGAGAGCAATCTCCGAAGAGGGTGCATTCAAATGGACCTTTAGGTATGAAAGCGAGGAGCGACAGCAAAGATGGTGACACCGTTGCAAAGCTGACTGTGTGCTGAAGATGCCCAGCACATGCTTTCCCTCCTGGCTCTTCGGATCTGGGAGCAGAAGCCAGAAGTTCGTGCACTAATCGCTGTGCTACTAGGCAGCTGAGAAGCAGCTTTGGAGAGGTTGCATTCAAATGTACTTTTAGGTATGAAACCGAGGAGTGACACCAATAATGGTGACAGCATTGCAAAGCTGACTGTGTGCGGAAGATGCCCCGCACATGCTTTCCCTCCTGGCTCTTCCACTGTGGGAGCAGACGGCAACCCTAACCCCTAACCCTAACCCTAACCCTAACCCTAACCCTAACCCCTAACCCTAACCCCTAATTCTAACCCTAACCCTAACCCTAACCCTAACCCAACCCTAACCCTAACCCTAACCCTAACCCTACCCCTAACCCTAACACTAACCCTAAACCTAACCATAACCCTAACCCTAACCCTAACCCCTAAACCTAACCCTAACCCTAACCCTAACCCCTAACCCTAACCCCTAATTCTAACCCTAACCCTAACCCTAACCCTTACCCTAACCCTAAGCTTTCACCAGCTTTCCCTCCTGGCTCTTCGATTGTGGGAGCAGACGGCAACTGTTCGTGCTCTACTCACTGTGCAGCTGGGCAGCCGAGAGCAAGCTCAGAAGAGGGTGCATTCAAATGGACCTTTAGGTATGAAAGCGAGGAGCGACAGCAATGATGGTGACCCTGTTGCAAAGCTGACTGTGTGCTGAAGATGCCCAGCACATGCTTTCCCTCCTGGCTCTTCGGATCTGGGAGCAGAAGCCAGACGTTCGTGCACTAATCGTTCAGCCCCTGGGCAGCCGAGAACAAGCTTCGGAGAGGTTGCACTCAAATGGACTTTTAAGTATGAAAGCGAGGAGCGACAGCAATGATGGTGACACCGTTGCAAAGCTGACTGTGTGCTGAAGATGCCCAGCACATGCTTTCCCTCCTGGCTCCTCCACTGTGCTAGCAGACGGCAACCGTTCGTGCTCTACTCACTGTGCTGCTGGGCAACCGAGAGCAAGCTCCGAAGAGGGTGCATTCAAATGGACCTTTAGGTATGAAAGCGAGGAGCGACAGCAATGATGGTGACACCGTTGCAAAGCTGACTGTGTGCTGAAGATGCCCAGCACATGCTTTCCCTCCCGGCTCTTCGAATCTGGGAGCAGAAGCCAGAAGTTCGTGCACTAATCGCTGTGCTACTGGGCAGCTGAGAAGCAGCTTTGGAGAGGTTGCATTCAAATGTACTTTTAGGTATGAAACCGAGGAGTGACAGCAATAATGGTGACAGCATTGCAAAGCTGACTGTGTGCTGAAGATGCCCCGCACATGCTTTCCCTCCTGGCTCTTCGACTGTGGGAGCAGACGGCAACCCTAACCCTAACCCTAACCCTAACACTAACCCAACCCTAACCCTAACCCTGACCCAACCCTAACACTAACCCTAACCCTACCCCTAACCCTAACCCTAACCCTAAACCTAACCAAACCCTAACCCTAACCCTAACCCCTAACCCTAACCCTAACCCTAACCCTAACCCCTAACCCTAACCCCTAACCCTAACCCCTAACCCTAACCCTAACCCTACCCCTAACCCTAACCCTAACCCTAACCCAACCCTAACCCTAACCGTAACCCTAACCCTACCCCTAACCCTAACCCTAACCGTACCCGTAACCCTAACCCTAACCCTAAACCTAACCATAACCCTAACCCTAACCCTAACCCTAACCCTACCCCTAACCCTAACCCTAACCCTAACCCTAACCCTAACCCAACCCTAACCGTACCCGTAACCCTAACCCTAACCCTAACCCTAAGCATAACCCTAACCCTAACCCTAACCCTAACCCTAACCCAACCCTAACCCTAACCCTAAGCCTAACCCCACCCCTAACCCTAACCCTAACCCTAAACCTAACCATAACCGTAACCCTAACCCTAACCCCTAACCCAACCCTAACCCTAACCCTAACCCTAACCCTAACCCTAACCCCTAACCCTAGCCCTAACCCTAACCCTAACCCTAACCCTAACCCTAAGCTTTCACCAGCTTTCCCTCCTGGCTCTTCGATTGTGGGAGCAGACGGCAACTGTTCGTGCTCTACTCACTCTGCAGCTGGGCAGCTGAGAGCAAGCTCCGAAGAGGGTGCATTCAAATGGACCTTTAGGTATGAAAGCGAGGAGCGACAGCAATGATGGTGACCCCGTTGCAAAGCTGACTGTGTGCTGAAGATGCCCAGCACATGCTTTCCCTCCTGGCTCTTCGGATCTGGGAGCAGAAGCCAGACGTTCGTGCACTAATCGTTCTGCCCCTGGGCAGCCGAGAACAAGCTTCGGAGAGGTTGCACTCAAATGGACTTTTAAGTATGAAACCGAGGAGCGACAGCAATGATGGTGACACCGTTGCAAAGCTGACTGTGTGCTGAAGATGCCCAGCACATGCTTTCCCTCCGGGCTCTTCGGCTCTGGGAGCAGAGGCCAGACGTTCGTGCTCTAATCGCTGTGATACTTGGCAGCTCGGAGCAAGCTCCGTACAGGTTGCATTCGAGTGGACTTTTAGGTATGAAACCGAGGAGCGACAGCAATGATGGTGACACCGTTGCAAAGCTAACTGTGTGCTGAAGATGCCCCGCACATGCTTTCCCTCCTGGCTCTTCGACTGTGGGAGCAGACGGCAACCATTCGTGCTCTACTCACTGTGCAGCTTGGCAGCCGAGAGCAAGCTCCGAAGAGGGTGCATTCAAATGGACCTTTAGGGATGACACCGAGGAGCGACAGCAATGATGGTGACACCGTTGCAAAGCTGACTGTGTGCTGAAGATGCCCAGCACATGCTTTCCCTCCTGGCTCTTCGGATCTGGCAGCAGACGGCAACCGTTTGTGCTCTACTCACTGTGCTGCTGGGCAGCCGAGAGAAAGCTCCGAAGAGGGTGCATTCAAATGGACCTTTAGGTATGAAAGCGAGGAGCAACAGCAATGATGGTGACACCGTTGCAAAGCTGACTGTGTGCTGAAGATGCCCAGCACATGCTTTCCTTCCTGGCTCTTCGGCTCTGGGAGCAGAGGCCAGACGTTCGTGCTCTACTGACTGTGCCGCTGGACAGCCAAGAGTAATGAGCGGAGAAGGTGGATTCAAATGAACTTCTAGGCATGAAAGTGAAAAGCGTCAGCAATGATGAAGGCACTGTTGCAAAGCTGACTGTGTGCTGAAGATGCCCAGCACATGCTTTCCCTCCTGGCTCCTCCACTGTGCTAGCAGACGGCAACCGTTCGTGCTCTACTCACTGTGCAGCTGGGCAGCCGAGAGCAATCTCCGAAGAGGGTGCATTCAAATGTACCTTTAGGTATGAAAGCGAGGAGCGACAGCAATGATGGTGACACCGTTGCAAAGCTGACTGTGTGCTGAAGATGCCCAGCACATGCCTTCCCTCCTGGCTCTTCGGATCTGGGAGCAGAAGCCAGACGTTCGTGCACTAATCGTTCTGCCCCTGGGCAGCGGAGAACAAGCTTCGGAGAGCTTGCACTCAAATGGACTTTTAAGTATGAAAGCGAGGAGCGACAGCAATGATGGTGACACCGTTGCAAAGCTGACTGTGTGCTGAAGATGCCCAGCGCATGCTTCCCCTCCTGGCTCCTCCACTGTGCTAGCAGACGGCAACCGTTCGTGCTCTACGCACTGTGCTGCTGGGCAACCGAGAGCAAGCTCCGAAGAGGGTGCATTCAAATGGACCTTTAGGTATGAAAGCGAGGAGCGACAGCAATGATGGTGACACCGTTGCAAAGCTGACTGTGTGCTGAAGATGCCCAGCACATGCTTTCCCTCGCGGCTCTTCGGATCTGGGAGCAGAAGCCAGAAGTTCGTGCACTAATCGCTGTGCTACTGGGCAGCTGAGAAGCAGATTTGGAGAGGTCGCATTCAAATGTACTTTTAGGTACGAAACCGAGGAGTGACAGCAATAATGGTGACAGCATTGCAAAGCTGACTGTGTGCTGAAGATGCCCCGCACATGCTTTCCCTCCTGGCTCTTCGACTGCGGGAGCAGACGGCAACCCTAACCCTAACCCTAACCCTAACACTAACCCAACCCTAACCCTAACCCTAACCCAACCCTAACCCTAACCCTAACCCTAACCCTACCCCTAACCCTAACACTAACCCTAAACCTAACCATAACCCTAACCCTAACCCTAACCCCTAACCCTAACCCTAACCCTAACCCCTAACCCTAACCCCTAACCCTAACCCTAACCCTAACCCTAACCCTAACCCTGAGCTTTCACCAGCTTTCCCTCCTGGCTCTTCGATTGTGGGAGCAGACGGCAACTGTTCGTGCTCTACTCACTGTGCAGCTGGGCAGCCGAGAGCAAGCTCCGAAGAGGGTGCATTCAAATGGACCTTTAGGTATGAAAGCGAGGAGCGACAGCAATGGTGGTGACCCCGTTGCAAAGCTGACTGTGTGCTGAAGATGCCCAGCACATGCTTTCCCTCCTGGCTCTTCGGATCTGGAAGCAGAACCCAGATGTTCGTGCACTAATCGTTCAGCCCCTGGGCAGCCGAGAACAAGCTTCGGAGAGGTTGCACTCAAATGGACTTTTAAGTATGAAACCGAGGAGCGACAGCAATGATGGTGACACCGTTGCAAAGCTGACTGTGTGCTGAAGATGCCCAGCACATGCTTTCCCTCCTGGCTCTTCGGCTCTGGGAGCAGAGGCCAGACGTTCGTGCTCTAATCGCTGTGCTACTTGGCAGCTCAGAGCAAGCTCCGTAGAGGTTGCATTCGAGTGGACTTTTAGGTATGAAACCGAGGAGCGACAGCAATGATGGTGACACCGTTGCAAAGCTAACTGTGTGCTGAAGATGCCCAGCACATGCTTTCCCTCCTGGCTCTTCGACTGTGGGAGCAGACGGCAACCGTTCGTGCTCTACTCACTGTGCTGCTGGGCACCCGAGAGCAAGCTCCGAAGAGGGTGCTTTCAAATGGACGTTTAGGTATGAAAGCGAGGAGCGACAGCAATGATGGTGACACCGTTGCAAAGCTGACTGTGTGCTGAAGATGCCCAGCACATGCTTTCCCTCCTGGCTCTTCGGCTCTGGGAGCAGAGGCCAGAAGTTCGTGCACTAATCGCTGAGCTACTGGGCAGCCGAGAGCAAGCTGTGAAGAGGGTGCATTCAAATGGACCTTTAGGTATGACACCGAGGAGCGACAGCAATGATGGTGACACCATTGCAAAGCTGACTGTGTGCTGAAGATGCCCAGCACATGTTTTCCCTCCTGGCTCTTCGGATCTGGGAGCAGAAGCCAGACTTTCGTGCACTAATCGCTCTTCTCTGGGCAGCCGAGAACAAGCTTCGGAGAGGTTGCACTCAAATTGACTTTTAAGTATGAAACCGAGGAGCGACAGCAATGATGGTGACACCGTTGCAAAGCTGACTGTGTGCTGAAGATGCCCAGCACATGTTTTCCATCCTGGCTCTTCGGCTCTAAGAGCAGAGGCCAGACGTTCATGCACTAATCACTGTGCCCCTGGGCAGCCGAGAACAAGCTTTGGAGACGTTGCATTCAAATGGACTTTTACATATGAAACCGAGGAGCGACAGCAATGATGGTGACACCGTTGCAAAGCTGACTGTGTGCTGAAGATGCCCAGCACATGCTTTCCCTCCGGGCTCTTCGGCTCTGGGAGCAGAGGCCAGACGTTCATGCTCTACTGACTGTGCTGCTGGGCAGCCAAGAGCAACGAGCAGAAAAGTTGGATTCAAATGAACTTCTAGGTATGAAAGTGAGGAGCGACAGCAATGATGGACGCACTGGGTCAAAGCTGACTGTGTGCAGAAGATTCAGAGCACCAGCTTTCCCTCCTGGCTCTTCGATTGTGGGAGCAGACGGCAACTGTTCGTGCTCTACTCACTGTGCTGCTGGGCAGCCGAGAGCAAGCTCCGAAGAGGGTGCATTCAAATGGACCTTTAGGTATGACACCGAGGAGCGACAGCAATGATGGTGACACCGTGTTGGAGTCGCGGGAGACAAGCCTCATGCTCTCATGGTCAGCAAGTCTCGTTTATTTAGCAAGATACAACCCTTTTTATAGCCTGCAGTGTTAGATACATTTCCTGCTAGGATACAGCAATATCATTGGTCAGCCCGTGCTGACGCAGGGGCCTCCCAAGCAACCGTGACCGCCTCCTGCTTCAACATGCCTCGATATGTCCCAGCTTGTCCCAGCTTGCCCAAGCATTACCGTTGCGCCATCTCAGCAAGATGGCGCTATCTCAGCAAGATGTACATCCTGTTTCTTGAGCAACTCAGGGTGAACATTAACCACAAGATTACCGTAGCCTTGAGGCCTATATTTCCACCAGCTGCACAGTATCATGACCTCTGTTACTTAGCCATTCTGTTGTTAAGCTCTCTACACTTCCCCCGTTTTCTTTAGTAGCAAGCATAGCCATATTATGATTAAAGGTATTCGATATCATTTTTTGCAAACACTGCATAATACATGGTAGAAGCAAAATTGCAAGCAAGATTATAGCCAACACCAAAACAATTTTTTCTATCAAAGTAATTAACCAGGGAGATAATCCAAAGGACGCTAACCAGTTTGTGAAAGGATCACTTGTCTCTTGTAATTTTCGCATATTGTCTTTCAATAGCGCCAATTACTTATGAATGGAATTAGAGTGATCAGAGAGACTCATACAACACATTCCATCAAACTCTTCACATCCATGTCCCTGTTCCAACAACAAAAGGTTCTGCAGGCAGTTTCTTATTAGCAACTAGCTAGTAAATACAGGTGGTTTTATACACAAAATCACAACCTCTAATATAGCTACTTTACAAGCACACATATTCAGGATGTTACTTTTCAGTTGCCCCCAAGTGATGTTTTGCAGTTATTTGTTCTTTCTCTTCCTCTATCTCATTCTGCTTGGGGTAATCACGGTCAGCTCCTGTAGCTGAGGCATCAGGTTTATCCATTCGTCTGTCCAGCTCATGGCAAGGCTTGACAAACTTTGCAGGCAGTCACCATGGACCTGTAGGCAGGAGGACACAAATATACCCCCTCCCCCAGGTTATCAGTTCTTCAGAAGTAGACAGGTTAGACAGGTTAAGTGCAGCATCATTACTCTCTCTCTTCCCCCCTCTTTTTTTTTTTTTTTTTTTTTTTTTTTAGTCCCTGCAAAAGCCATCATTACTCCCACTACAGTCCCACGTACAGAACAAGGACCCTGTGGAGACTAACAGCAAACCAGCTCCGAGAAGCATCACTGCAGTGCGAGGTGGCAGGCTCAAACTTAGCGGGCGTCCCCGCAGAGGCTCTGCCTCCCCCACATCGTATGAGGCTTGGGGTTTTATACTGAGAAAAATGCACACTCATTCCGACACAGGTGGCCAGCCTGTGCTGGAAGAAGTGGCCAGCAGTATCTACAGAGGTCTCCAAGGGTTGATAGAAACCTGGTCATACTTATATTTACCAACTTCTAGTACATGAGTATCACAGAGAAACTGTATGGGCTCTCCCTGTCAATTGCAAGAAAAAAATCATAACATATAGAGCTTCCCACTCTTTAGCCCCCTGCTGTGTAGTAAACATAGGATATGCAAAGATGCCCATTGCAGAAAATTCCCCAGTAATGATCACATATTTGGTTACCCATTGTTACAACTGAGCGTCTCCAGGGCCAGTAAGTCTGAGCAGACCGACCCGGGAGACCAAGAGTCAGGGTCTGGAAACAGAGGATATAAATCTGGCTCGGATTCAGGGGATTCGGGGGCTGATCCTTCATTTTTTCACTCTACGGCGTAGTGGGTTGGAGAGGCTCGCGGTTCCTTTAAATCTCTCGCTAGCGCATGATCCCTATTTTCTACTGCGTGCTTCACAGTGGCGCCGCAATCGATCCGGCGCCGAGGCACCGCCCTCTTTCTTTCGGATTCCTCGACATTTATCATGCGTATCCCTTCTAATACACTTTCTCTGTCCTTTTCAAAGTCCCTACTTTCGGAACTGGGGTGGTGGGGGAGCAGGGGGTTACACCTCCTCCGCGGCACCTTCTGATGGAGGGGGAGAAAAGGAAGGGAGGGGGGTGGGGGGGGAGGGGAAACCCTGTGCTCTCGCGAGTTGGGGGGGGGAACGCGTTGTAATCTTCCCCCGGTTTCAACCGACCGGGCACGTCTGTTCCTAGTTTCTTCGTTGCTACCGCGGCAGTTTTCTTTTCTGCCTTGTATCTTTTTATACAGTTCATTACTTCCCTCCGTGGTTTACCGAGTTTCTTTGCCTTTTTATGATCATTAAGCACTGAGTCAAATAGTTCATCACCAAACTTTCGCCACTCACTCTCCTCAAATATTGTATTAGGATCTGCAAAAAAAATCTCTTAGCCTTCCCTAGCCACTAGACCTGCTAGCTACTTTAGAGTCTCAGGCTCAATTCCCCGCTTTTATAAAAAGCACTGCAAAAAGTTCAGGGCTCAGTTCCCCGCTTTTATAAAAAGCACTGTAATAAGTCCAGGGCTACCTCTCGGTCCATTTTCATGGCCAGCCTTTTCCGGATCGTCTTCTTCTGGGTCGTCCTGTAACCTCGGTCTCCGGATCGGCCTCCCGACGCAGCAGTGTCTGGTTCGCCCCAGCGGCGGATTCTTTCGGTTAGCCGATGCACCCGGGTCCGTCACGCCACCACAGCAGCATTGCCCGCGCTTCCTGGCCGCTGCCGCCGGCGCCGCTCACTCGCCGTTCCGGGTCCCCGTCGACCGGGGCCCTGTATTCCGGGTCCCCGTATTCCGGATCCTTATCAAAATCTAAGCCTTTTACCCCCCGACGACGGAGGAAGGCAGTGAAAAGATCATACGCTGCTTGCCTGTCCATATTTACCGGATCCGTTGCACCCTCCAGGCGTCAGCAACGCGTAGCAGCAGAGCCAGCCGATGCTGCGCTCTTGGCCAAAGCAGAAAGCAAGCAGCCCACCGATGTGTCACTGCAGTCCTGCAGAAGCCGTCTTTATGTCGAGACCTGCACCCAACGCAACTCCTCTAGGCAGAAGGAGGGATCCACGTTCCCTGTTCGGGTCCCTGTTCGGGCGCCAATTGTTGGAGTCGCGGGAGACAAGCCTCATGCTCTCATGGTCAGCAAGTCTCGTTTATTTAGCAAGATACAACCCTTTTTATAGCCTGCAGTGTTAGATACATTTCCTGCTAGGATACAGCAAAATCATTGGTCAGCCCGTGCTGACGCAGGGGCCTCCCAAGCAACCGTGACCGCCTCCTGCTTCAACATGCCTCGACATGTCCCAGCTTGTCCCAGCTTGCCCAAGCATTACCGTTGCGCCATCTCAGCAAGATAGCGCTATCTCAGCAAGATGTACATCCCGTTTCTTGAGCAACTCAGGGTGAACATTAACCACAAGATTACCGTAGCCTTGAGGCCTATATTTCCACCAGCTGCACAGTATCATGACCTCTGTTACTTAGCCATTCTGTTGTTAAGCTCTCTACAACACCGTTGCAAAGCTGACTGTGTGCTGAAGATGCCCAGCACATGCTTTCCCTCCTGGCTCTTCGGCTCTGGCAGCAGACGGCAAACCGTTCGTGCTCTACTCACTGTGCTGCTGGGCAGCCGAGAGCAAGCTCCGAAGAGGGTGCATTCAAATGGACCTTTAGGTATGAAAGCGAGGAGCGACAACAATGATGGTGACACCGTTGCAAAGCTGACTGTGTGCTGAAGATGCCCAGCACATGCTTTCCTTCCTGGCTCTTCGGCTCTGGGAGCAGAGGCCAGACGTTTGTGCTCTACTGACTGTGCTGCTGGGCAGCCAAGAGCAGCGAGCAGAGAAGTTGGATTCAAATGAACTTCTAGGTATGAAAGTGAGGAGCGACAGCAATAATGGACGCACTGGGTCAAAGCTGACTGTGTGCAGAAGATTCAAAGCACCAGCTTTCCCTCCTGGCTCTTCGATTGTGGGAGCAGACGGCAACTGTTCGTGCTCTACTCACTGTGCAGCTGGGCAGCTCAGAGCAAGCTCCGAAGAGGGTGCATTCAAATGGACCTTTAGGTATGACACCGAGGAGCGACAGCAATGATGGTGACACCGTTGCAAAGGTGACTGTGTGCTGAAGATGCCCAGCACATGCTTTCTCTCCTGGCTCTTCGGCTCTGGCAGCAGACGGCAACCGTTCGTGCTCTACTCACTGTGCTGCTCGGCAGCCGAGAGAAAGCTCCGAAGAGGGTGCATTCAAATGGACCTTTAGGTATGAAAGCGAGGAGCGACAGCAATGATGGTGACACCGTTGCAAAGCTGACTGTGTGCTGAAGATGCCCAGCACATGCTTTCCTTCCTGGCTCTTCGGCTCTGGGAGCAGAGTCCAGACGTTCTTGCTCTACTGACTGTGCCGCTGGACAGCCAAGAGCAATGAGCGGAGAAGGTGGATTCAAATGAACTTCTAGGTATGAAAGTGAAAAGCGTCAGCTATGATGGAGGCACTGTTGCAAAGCTGACTGTGTGCTGAAGATGCCCAGCACATGCTTTCCCTCCTGGCTCTTCCGCTGTGCTAGCAGACGGCAACCGTTCGTGCTCTACTCACTGTGCTGCTGGGCAGCCGAGAGCAAGCTCCGAAGAGGGTGCATTCAAATGGACCTTTAGGTATGAAAGCGAGGAGCGACAGCAATGATGGTGACACCGTTGCAAAGCTGAAAGTGTGCTGAAGATGCCCAGCACATGCTTTCCCTCCTGGCTCTTCGATTGTGGGAGCAGACGGCAACAGTTCGTGCTCTACTCACTGTGCTGCTGGGCAGCCGAGAGCAAGCTCCGAAGAGAGTGCTTTCAAATGGACGTTTAGGTATGAAAGCGAAGAGCGGCAGCAATAATGGTGACAGCATTGCAAAGCTGACTGTGTGCTGAAGATGCCCAGCACATGCTAACCCTCCTGGCTCTTCGGCTCTGGGAGCAGAGGCCAGACGTTCGTGCACTAATCGCTGAGCTACTGGGCAGCTGAGAAGCAGTTTTGGAGAGGTTGCATTCAAATGTACTTTTAGGTATGAAACCGAGGAGTGACATCAATTAATAGTGACAGCATTGCAAAGCTGAATGTGTGCTGAAGATGCGCAGCACCTGCTTTCCCTCCTGGCTCTTCGACTGTGGGAGCAGACGACAACCGTTCGTGCTCTACTCACTGTGCTTGCTGGGCAGCCGAGAGCAAGCTCTGAAGAGGGTGCATTCAAATGGACCTTTAGGTATGAAAGCGAGGAGCGACAGCAATGATGTGACACCGTTGCAAAGCTGACTGTGTGCTGAAGATGCCCAGCACATGCTTTCCCTCCTGGCTCTTCGGATCTGGGAGCAGAAGCCAGACGTTCGTGCACTAATCGCTCTGCCCCTGGGCAGCCGAGAACAAGCTTCGGAGAGGTTGCACTCAAATGGACTTTTAAGTATGAAACCGAGGAGCGACAGCAATGATGGTGACACCGTTGCAAAGCTGACTGTGTGCTGAAGATGCCCAGCACATGTTTTCCATCCTGGCTCTTCGGCTTCTAAGAGCAGAGGCCAGACGTTCGTGCACTAATCACTGTGCCCCTGGGCAGCCGAGAACAAGCTTTGGAGACGCTGCATTCAAATGGACTTTTACATATGAAAACCGAGGAGCGACAGCAATGATGGTGACACCGTTGCAAAGCTGACTGTGTGCTGAAGATGCCCAGCACATGCTTTCCCTCCGGGCTCTTTGGCTCTGGGAGCAGAGGCCAGACGTTCATGCTCTACTGACTGTGCTGCTGGGCAGCCAAGAGCAACGAGCAGAGAAGTTGGATTCAAATGAACTTCTAGGTATGAAAGTGAGGAGCAACAGCAATGATGGACGAACTGGGT
>NW_026893090.1:0-75225 GCF_033815535.1 Pezoporus flaviventris | reverse complement strand
TGGACAAGGTGGTTTTGGGTTGGTTTGGGGGTTTTGGAGCTGGTTTTGGAGTGATTTGGGACATACTTGGCCTGTTTTGGGTCTGTTTCAGGGCTGTGACCCTGTATCCCACAGGAGAAGCAGGACAAGGAGGTTTTGGGGCTTTTTTGTTCTGTTTTAGGTCTGTTTTGGGGCCCTGACACTGTATCTCATAGCAGAAGGAGGACAAGGTGGTTTTGTCCTGCTTTTTGGGGTGTTTTGGGGTGTTTTTTGCCTGTTTTGGGTCTGTTTTGAGGCTCTGACCCTGTATCCTACAGGAGAAGCAGGATAAGGTGGTTTTGGGGTGGTTTTTGTCCAATTTTTGTCATGTTTTGTGTCTTTTTTGAGGCTCTGACCCTGTGTTCCATAGGAGAAGCAGGACAAGGTGGTTTTGGGGTGGTTTGGGGGTTTTGGAGCCTGTTTTGGGGTTTTTGGAGTGTTTTTGTCCTGTTTTGGGTCTGTTTCAGGGCTCTGACCCTGTATCCCACAGGAGAAGCAGGACAAGGTAGTTTTTGGGTGGTTTTGTCCTATTTTTGTCATGTTTTGTGTCTTTTTGGGGGCTCTGACCATCTGTTCCATAGGAGAAGCAGGACAAGTTGGTTTTGGGGTGGTTTTGTTCTATTTTGTCATGTTTTTGTCTTTTTTGAGGCTCTGACCCTGCATCTCATAGGAGAAGCAGGAAAAGATGGTTTTGGGGCATTTTTGTTCTGTTTTAGGTCTGTTTTGGGGCCCTGACACTGTATCTCATAGCAGAAGGAGGACAAGGTGGTTTTGTCCTGCTTTTTGGGATGTTTTGGGGTGTTTTTGGCCTGTTTTGGGTCTGTTTTGAGGCTCTGACCTTGTGTCCTACAGAAGAAGCAGGACAAGGTGGTTTTGGGTTGTTTTTGGGGTTTTTGGAGTGTTTTTGTCCTGTTTTGGGTCTGTTTCAGGCCTCTGACCCTGTATCCCACAGGAGAAGAAGGACAAGGAGGTTTTGGGGTGGTTTTGTCCTATCTTTGTCATGTTTTGTGTCTTTTTTGGGCTCTGACCCTGTGTTCCATAGGAAAAGCAGGACAAGGTGGTTTTGGGTTGGTTTGGGGGTTTTGGAGCTGGTTTTGGAGTGATTTGGGACATACTTGGCCTGTTTTGGTTCTGTTTCAGGGCTGTGACCCTGTATCCCACAGGAGAAGCAGGACAAGGAGGTTTTGGGGCTTTTTTGTTCTGTTTTAGGTCTGTTTTGGGCCCTGACACTGTATCTCATAGCAGAAGGAGGACAAGGTGGTTTTGTCCTGCTTTTTGGGGTGTTTTTGCCTGTTTTGGGTCTGTTTTGAGGCTCTGACCTTGTGTTCTACAGAAGAAGCAGGACAAGGTGGTTTTGGGTTGGTTTTGGGGTTTTTGGAGTGTTTTTGTCCTGTTTTGGGTCTGTTTCATGGCTCTGACCCTGTGTCCTACAGAAGAAGCAGGACAAGGTGGTTTTGGGTTGTTTTTGGGGTTTTTGGAGTGTTTTTGTCCTGTTTTGGGTCTGTTTCAGGGCTCTGACCCTGTATCCCACAGGAGAAGCAGGAGAAGGTGGTTTTGGGGTGGTTTTGTCCAATTTTTGTCATGTTTTGTGTCTTTTTTGAGGCTCTGACCCTGTGTTCCATAGGAGAAGCAGGACAAGGTGGTTTTGGGGTGGTTTGGGGGTTTTGGAGCCTGTTTTGGGGTTTTTGGAGTGTTTTTGTCCTGTTTTGGGTCTGTTTCAGGGCTCTGACCCTGTATCCCACAGGAGAAGCAGGACAAGGTAGTTTTTGGGTGGTTTTGTCCTATTTTTGTCATGTTTTGTGTCTTTTTTGGGGCTCTGACCCTGTTTTCTATAGGAGAAGCAGGACAAGTTGGTTTTGGGGTGGTTTTGTTCTATTTTTGTCATGTTTTTGTCTTTTTTGAGGCTCTGACCCTGCATCTCATAGGGAGAAGCAGGAAAAGATGGTTTTGGGGCATTTTTGTTCTGTTTTAGGTCTGTTTTGGGGCCCTGACACTGTATCTCATAGCAGAAGGAGGACAAGGACGTTTTGTCCTGCTTTTTGGGGTGTTTTGGGGTGTTTTTGGCCTGTTTTTGGGTCTGTTTTGAGGCTCTGACCCTGTGTCCTACAGAAGAAGCAGGACAAGGTGGTTTTGGGTTGGTTTGGGGGTTTTGGAGCTGGTTTTGGGGTTTCTGGAGTGTTTTTGTCCGGTTTTGGGTCTGTTTCAGGGCTCTGACCCTGTATTCCACAGGAGAAGCAGGACAAGGAGGATTTGGGGCTTTTTTGTTCTGTTTTAGGTCTGTTTTGGGGCCCTGACACTGTATCTCATAGCAGAAGGAGGACAAGGTGGTTTTGTCCTGCTTTTTGGGATGTTTTGGGGTGGTTTTGGCCTGTTTTGGGTCTGTTTTGAGGCTCTGACCTTGTGTCCTACAGAAGAAGCAGGACAAGGTGGTTTTGGGTTGGTTTGGTGTTTTTGGAGTGTTTTTGTCCTGTTTTGGGTCTGTTTCAGGCCTCTGACCCTGTATCCCACAGGAGAAGCAGGACAAGGAGGTTTTGGGGCTTTTTTGTTCTGTTTTAGGTCTGTTTGGGGCCCTGACACTGTATGTCATAGCAGAAGGAGGACAAGGACGTTTTGTCCTGCTTTTTGGGGTGTTTTGGGGTGTTTTTGGCCTGTTTTGGGTCTGTTTTGAGGCTGTGACCCTGTGTCCTACAGAAGAAGCAGGACAAGGTGGTTTTGGGTTGGTTTGGGGGTTTTGGAGCTGGTTTTGGGGTTTCTGGAGTGTTTTTGTCCTGTTTTGGGTCTGTTTCAGGCCTCTGACCCTGTATCCCACAGGAGAAGCAGGACAAGGAGGTTTTGGGGCTTTTTTGTTCTGTTTTAGGTCTGTTTTGGGGCCCTGACACTGTATGTCATAGCAGAAGGAGGACAAGGTGGTTTTGTCCTGCTTTTTGGGATGTTTTGGGGTGTTTTTGGCCTGTTTTGGGTCTGTTTTGAGGCTCTGACCTTGTGTCCTACAGAAGAAGCAGGACAAGGTGGTTTTGGGTTGTTTTTGGTGTTTTTGGAGTGTTTTTGTCCTGTTTTGGGTCTGTTTCAGGCCTCTGACCCTGTATCCCACAGGAGAAGCAGGACAAGGAGGTTTTGGGGCTTTTTTGTTCTGTTTTAGGTCTGTTTTGGGGCCCTGACACTGTATGTCATAGCAGAAGGAGGACAAGGACGTTTTGTCCTGCTTTTTGGGGTGTTTTGGGGTGTTTTTGGCCTGTTTTGGGTCTGTTTTGAGGCTCTGACCCTGTGTCCTACAGAAGAAGCAGGACAAGGTGGTTTTGGGTTGGTTTGGGGGTTTTGGAGCTGGTTTTGGGGTTTCTGGAGTGTTTTTGTCCTGTTTTGGGTCTGTTTCAGGCCTCTGACCTGTATCCCACAGGAGAAGCAGGACAAGGAGGTTTTGGGGCTTTTTTGTTCTGTTTTAGGTCTGTTTTGGGGCCCTGACACTGTATCTCATAGCAGAAGGAGGACAAGGTGGTTTTGTCCTGCTTTTTGGGGTGTTTTGGAGTGTTTTTGGCCTGTTTTGGGTCTGTTTTGAGGCTCTGACCTTGTGTCCTATAGAAGAAGCAGGACAAGGTGGTTTTGGGTTGGTTTTGGGGTTTTTGGAGTGTTTTTGTCCTGTTTTGGGTCTGTTTCAGGCCTCTGACCCTGTATCCCACAGGAGAAGCAGGACAAGGAGGTTTTGGGGTGGTTTTGTCCTATCTTTGTCATGTTTTGTGTCTTTTTTGGGGCTCTGACCCTGTGTTCCATAGGAGAAGCAGGACAAGGTGGTTTTGGGTTGGTTTGGGGGTTTTGGAGCTGGTTTTGGAGTGATTTGGGACATACTTGGCCTGTTTTGGGTCTGTTTCAGGGCTGTGACCCTGTATGCCATAGGAGAAGCAGGACAAGGTGGTTTTGGGGTGGTTTGGGGGTTTTGGAGCTGGTTTTGGGGTGATTTGGGTTGTACTTGGCCTGTTTTGGGTCTGTTTCAGGCCTCTGACCATGTATCCCACAGGAGAAGCAGGACAAGGTGGCCTTGGGGTGGTTTTGTCCTGCTTTGGGGGTTCTTTGGGTGCGTTTTGGGACTCTGACTCAGTATGCCATAGGAGAAGCAGGACAAGGTAGTTTTGGGGTGGTTTTGTCCAATTTTTGTCATGTTTTGTGTCTTTTCTGAGGCTCTGACTTTGTGTTCCATAGGAGAAGCAGGACAAGGTGGTTTTGGGGTGGTTTGGGGGTTTTGGAGCTGGTTTTGGGGTTTTTGGAGTGTTTTTGTCCTGTTTTGGGTCTGTTTCAGGGCTCTGACCCTGTATCCCACAGGAGAAGCAGGACAAGGTAGTTTTTGGGTGGTTTTGTCCTATTTTTGTCATGTTTTGTGTCTTTTTTTTGTGGCTCTGACCCTGCATCTCATAGGAGAAGCAGAAGATGGTTTTGGGGCATTTTTGTTCTGTTTTAGGTCTGTTTTGCGGCCCTGACACTGTATGTCATAGCAGAAGGAGGACAAGGACGTTTTGTCCTGCTTTTTGGGGTGTTTTGGGGTGTTTTTGCCCTGTTTTGGGTCTGTTTTGAGGCTCTGACCCTGTGTCCTACAGAAGAAGCAGGACAAGGTGGTTTTGGGTTGGTTTGGGGGTTTTGGAGCTGGTTTTGGGGTTTCTGGAGTGTTTTTGTCCTGTTTTGGGTCTGTTTCAGGCCTCTGACCCTGTATCCAACAGGAGAAGCAGGACAAGGAGGTTTTGGGGCTTTTTTGTTCTGTTTTAGGTCTGTTTTGGGGCCCTGACACTGTATCTCATAGCAGAAGGAGGACAAGGTGGTTTTGTCCTGCTTTTTGGGGTGTTTTGGGGTGTTTTTGGCCTGTTTTGGGTCTGTTTTGAGGCTCTGACCTTGTGTCCTATAGAAGAAGCAGGACAAGGTGGTTTTGGGTTGGTTTTGGGGTTTTTGGAGTGGTTTTGTCCTGTTTTGGTTCTGTTTCAGGGCTCTGACCCTGTATTCCACAGGAGAAGCAGGACAAGGAGGTTTTGGGGTGGTTTTGTCCTATCTTTGTCATGTTTTGTGTCTTTTTTGGGGCTCTGACCCTGTGTTCCATAGGAGAAGCAGGACAAGGTGGTTTTGGGGTGGTTTTGTCCTATTTTTGTCATGTTTTGTGTCTTTTTTGGGGCTCTGACCCTGTGTTCCATAGGAGAAGCAGGACAAGGAGGTTTTGGGGTGGTTTTGTCCTATTTTTGTCATTTTTTTTGTCTTTTTTTGTGGCTCTGACCCTGCATCTCATAGGAGAAGCAGGACAAGGTGGTTTTGGGGCTTTTTTGTTCTGTTTTAGGTCTGTTTTGGGGCCCTGACACTGTATCTCATAGCAGAAGGAGGACAAGGTGATTTTGTCCTGCTTTTTGAGGTGTTTTGGGGTGTTTTTGGCCTGTTTCGGGTCTGTTTCAGGCCTCTGACCATGTATCCCACAGGAGAAGCAGGACAAAGAGGTTTTGGGGTGGTTTTGTCCTATTTTTGTCATGCTTTGTGTCTTTTTTGGGGCTCTGACCCTGTGTTCCATAGGAGAAGCAGGACAAGGTGGGTTTGGGTTGGTTTGGGGGTTTTGGAGCTGGTTTGGTGTGATTTGGGTCATACTTGGCTTGTTTTGGTTCTGTTTCAGGGCTGTGACCGTGTATCCCACAGGAGAAGCAGGACAGCGTGGTTTTGGGGGGGTTTTCTCCTGTTTTCGGTTTTTTTTTTCAGTCTGTTTTTGGGCTCTGACCCTGTACCCCATAGGAGAAGCAGAAGAAGGTGGTTTTGAGGTGGTGTGGGCTGTTTTGGGGGTGTGTTGGGTTCGTTTTGTCAAGTTTGGGGCTATTTGGATCCTCTGACCCTGTATCCCATAGCAGAAGCAGGACAGGGTGGTTTTGGGCTGGTTTTGAGTCGGTTTGGGTCAGTTTTTGGCCTGGTTTGGGTCTGTTTTGGTGCTGTGGTATGGAATACCTCCCTGGCTAGCCTGGGTCAGGTGCCCCGTCTGCTTCCTCCCTGCTTCCCCTCCTCCCTGGCAGAGCATGAGCCTCACAAAGTCCTTGGTCAGGGTAAACATCACTTAGCAACAACCGAAAACATCGGCTTCACCAACATTGTTCCCAGGCTGGAAGTCAAAACACAGCACTGCATCAGCTACCACGAAGGAGAAACATGACTGCTACTGCTGAACTCAGGACAGCAGCCCTCAACCCTTACTGCTTCGACCAGACCCTCCTTGTTAGTGAGGATGAGATCCAGCAGCGCTCCTCTCCTGGTCGGCTCATCCACCATTTGCAGGAGGAAGTTATCATCCATACACTGGAGGAACCTCCTGGACTGTGGCTGGGTTGCCGAGTGGTCCTTCCAGCAAACATCAGGGAAGTTAAAATCCCCCACGACGACCTCGGCCTGTGACTGTGAGGCCGCTCTCATCTGCCTGTAGAAGGCCTCGTCAACTTCCTCACCCTGATCTGGTGGTCTGTAACAGACACCTACAACAGTATCCCCCCTGCCAGCCCGCCCCTTAATTCTCACCCACAGACTCTCAACTCGCTCGTCATCTGTCCCTGGACAGAACTCGGTGCATTGTAGTTCCTCCCGCACATAAAGAGCAACCCCACCACCCCTCCTGGCTGGCCTGTCTTTCCTGAAAAGGACATAGCCCTCCATGACTATATTCCAGTCATGTGAGCTGTCCCACCACGTCTCTGTAATTGCCACCAGATCATAGTCTCCTGACTTAACACAGGTTTCCAACTCCTCCTGCTTATTTCCCATGCTGCGCGCATTGGTGTACAGACATTCCAGGGAGCGAGCTGAGCACACCGATTTCACCCGAGGATTATAGGAGGCCTCCCAGTCTTCATCAGTTCTGGAGCGCTGCCCCACTGGGGCAAGCCCAGCTACAACCCCATCCCCCTTCGAATCTAGTTTAAAGCTCTCCAAATGAGCCCTGCTAATTCGTGCCCCAGCATCCTTTTGCCTCTGTGAGATAAACCTTTCCCACACGCCATTGTCCAGACTGGTGCCCTATAAAACCAGCCGTTATCAAAGAATCCAAAGCCCTGCCTGTAGCACCAGTCTCAAAGCCAATTGTTTATGAACTGAATCTTCCCATTCCTTCCCACATCATCAGTGGAAGATGGAAGGAGTGAGAGAAGCAGCCCCTCCAACCTAAGAAGCAGGGGACTTGCTGCAGACAAGAACGCTTCCCTCCCCACTGCCCACTTCTAGACAGCCCTGTCTCCAGCAGCCCACTCCACGCCTGCCAGAACCACCAGTCCCCTCAACTGCCTGCAGGCAGGCAGAACAATGAGACTTCTGGATCAAACACAGACACTAGTAACTAAATAAATGAATAAACAAGAAATCTAAGGTTCTAACAGTGCTGCGGCTGCTCTGCAGCACACTGCAGGCTCCCTGCCACACTGCAGCCTTCAGAGTTGAAACTGAAAAGATGTTTTGAACCAGCCCCCTATAACCTCTCCACTGGTCCCAGCAGCACCATGATGCACACAAAGAGGAGACGAAAGTCACTGCCACTCCTTGCCAAGCCTTCACTTTGCTCCTTCGCACTATGAATGTAATGAATGGCTCTTTATTTTATAGCTGTACTAATGCCAGTGCAAAAAAACCCAATGACCGTGGGCAAACACATCACCAGTCATTGACAAAAGCTCAGACCAATCTTGGGGAGCAAAGGTGTTGGGATCCCACAGCTGCTGGACTCACACAGGACATAGTTAGAAAATCAGAGCCCAGCTCTGAAGCAGGGTGCCTCCAGTGCAATAGCAGAACTGTGGTCTCAGCAGCATCAGGAGAGATTCTATTGATTTAGCAAGCAAGAAAAATTCAACACATTCTCATCCTAAGAAATAAAAGAAATTAAACTAAAGGAGCTAAAGGCATGTGGGACTATCGTCTTCTCTCCCAAGCTGCTTAGCAGCTACATGAAACCCTTTGAACTCTGATACACTCACCACACTCAGAGTGCATCACACTCGGGTGTATTACCCAGCTGCAGGTTCCTCGCTGAAATGAGCAGGTACCAACGGCCCCTGCCTAAGCCCTCTCCTGCCCCTGCTCAGAGCCTGCCATGACTGAGGGTCCACAGCAGTACCTCTAACAAAGAACACCGTCTCTCACTTGGCTTGCTAAAAGTCCACCACTAAGACTTCAAAGCCTGGGCCACCATCTGCTCTTTGCAGAACCTCACCTTGATTTGTGAGCGCTTCTCTCAGAGCCGGGGTTATCATCTCTCACTTCCCACCCTCCTCCTTCCTCCCAGCGTTCTCTTGAGTCAAGCTCATTCCAACACCTCCTTCCTCGACCTCACATTCTCTCTGTTTCAAGACAAGGAACTACAACCATTTAGATCCAAGCATCACAGTTTAAACGCTGTGGCACAGTTCAGCCACAGACCTGCTGAGCTTAAAACTGACACAAGTGTCCACACGTTAATTCTTGCATTACTGTAATTCTGCTTTTTACCCCTCTTCCCATCGGACTCTGACCTTTCAGTTTTAGATTTAAGACAGAAAATATACTTAAATAAATAAATAAAACACCACACCAGGAACCAGGTGGATTTGTTTTACTAACACAGCAACCGGCTTCAAGCAGCCTGGGCTAGTGGAAGGTAGGTGGGGTGGAACTAGGTGAGCTTTAAAGTCCCTTCTAACCCAAAGCACTGTGTGATTCTGTGATTTAGTAACATTCTCCAGGGCATGTTAAGAAACAAGCTGTTTGAATCTCATGTGAGGTTGAGTGGGACCCCAAAGGTTGAAGCCCAAGAGTTTCATGGCTGCACAATAACCTCATCTCTCCACAGAGCACAAACCAGAGGGAACAATACATTGCCTGGAGTGACAAGCATCTATAGTTCCAGTTATCTGGGAAAGGTCAGGGGACAAAACCACATCGCTACCACGACTCAGCCCAGGATAATTGTCACTTCTGAGACTTTATGGGTATTTATTCTTTCACATCTGCACAAAGAAGCATGAAAGTCTAAATAATTACTTTGATATTTCATAAAGCTTGTAATCTGTCAGCCCCTTATGGCTGCTTTTGAAATATTAAAGGAGATATGAATAAACAACCACCCAAAATCAACTGAGCACCTTTTCTTTTCACAAATGGGCTATCGCCCATCCAAGCCTCCTTCATGCCAAAGACATCAAGAAGTTCATACAAACACTTCCAGTTTGAGTCCACCCACCAACTGGGGCCATGACGAAGGAAACCACAGATTTCTTGTGGATCTGAGCAAAATTTCAGAAATAAAGGAGCCCCAGAAGAAAAAGAAAGAGAAAAACCATCCAACCAACCAAAAAACCAAAACAACACGAACCAAGAGACTCAGAGGTTCAAGGGCAAAACAGCTCCTCGTAAGCACTTGAAAAGAAAGTAGGAGAGTAGACCATTTAGGGACAGAGGTTATTACCTTCCCCACTCATCTTGAATAAAACTCTGGCTCACACTTTCAGGGAGGCTGTTCAGGAAGGTGTTTTCTAATGACCAGTAACACAACATGGTCCAAGCTGTTTCCATCTTCTACTTCCTTTCAGTCTGCTGAATTTTTAGGCAGGATTTCATTGCTTTCTATAGCACGGCAGAACTTCCCTCAAAGGCAGCGCTATAAAGTACCTGTCATTTGTTGGGTTTAAAAGCTCGTTTCTTGAGATGTGATTTATCAGCAAGATGCTTCAGCAGTAAAATATTAACCATGGAATCACAGAGTGGTTTGGGTTGAAGGGACCTCAAAACCCATCCAGCACCAAGCCCCTCCCACAGGCAGAGGCAGCTCCCACCAGGTGCTCCAGCCCCCAGAACATCTCCATGGAATCCTCTGGACTGGGGTTGAACGGATTGAAAGTAGCCCTGAGAGGAAGCACTTGGGGGTGTTGGTCTATGAGAAGCTCCCCATGCCCTGGCTTCAGTGGGCGCTTGAGCCCAGATCCCCTCCCTGTGCTGGGCTGCAACCTCAGAGCATGAGCAGCAGCTCAGGGAGGGGATTCTCCCCCTCTGCTGTGTTCTGGGGAGACCCCCCTGCAGTCCTGATCCAGCTCTGGGGCAACAGCACAAGAGGGACGTGGAGCTGCTGGAGCGAGTCCAGAGGAGGAAATGGAGATGATGCGAGGGCTGGAGCAGCTCTGCTCTGGAGCCAGGCTGAGAGAGCTGGGCTGGTTCCACCTGCACAAGAGAAGGCTCCTCAAGGGGAGACCTTAGAGCAGCTCCAGTGCCTAAAGGGGCTACAGGAAAACTGGAGAGGGGCCTTGGGTAACGGCCTGCAGGAACACCAAACAGGAGGGAAACCCTCGCCTTCTCGTGGCCCCATCCAGCAAAAAGTTCCAGGGCCTTTTAGGCAATGAAAGGCACACACATTAAGAACACAATAAGCAAGGGCTGGAGCCAGGACTAACAGAACCAGCGCTGAGGGAAAACCTTGGCAAGGCTGTCACACAGAAAGCCTGCCTGGCAGCAAGGAACACTGTCTCCGCCCAAAAGGCACTCCCTCACAGTTGAACATTGGGCCATACAGTCACACTTTTACTGCTTTCTTCCCTGCTAGGGTAATCACAACTAAAATCCAGGTAAATGTGATTTAAGCAGCGACCCAAAGCCCCACTTGCCAAAAGCACAGGCCAGAAAGGATGGAGGAATTCGGCACTTCACCCTCTGAAGGGGGACACAGCCCAGTTCCATGCACACAACCACACCAACTGCTTTGCCACCAAAGCCTTGTGCTTCACACCTAGGCTTCTCCTGCATGTTTGTTCACAGCAGGTGAGACATAACAGTTCTCTTCCTTTAAAACCTACCAACCCATCCTTGTTTGGCCACTGCTGATGGCTCACAGGGACCAGCCCAACTGAGCTGGGGCACACTGAGCCCTACACAGGGAGCACAGATCCAGCCCCACGCTGCCACCACACACTGGCAAAGGCTCTGCCAGTGGCAAAGAGGAACATCATTTCCTTGGGCAAAAGCTTCACTGCATTATTACAAGAAAATGGTTTTCACAATTACATTGAAAAAAATCCAGATGGTTGGGAACACATGTTAGCACTCCATGCAACACAGAAACAGTTTCATGACATGTTATAGCATCCAGCTCTTTCTGTAGAGCTGAGAGAATGCTACTTCTGTTCTCTTAGTGCCACTCTCTTCTGTTGAGAGAGCTTTTTGGAAAGATTGCATCTCACCTGCACATCCACAGCACCTACCAAAATGCAGTCCCCATCTCATGCCAAGCCTCTGCAACCCAACAGCAAGAGAGGGACGTCAGAAGAGCACCTCTGACACACAAACAAGGACAGGTGAAGACTGGGCCTGCTTGGGCAACACAAGTATCAGCAAAGGAAGCAAAACTGTGGCTCACCTTGTAGCAGGAAAGAAAAAGCAGCTCCCACTCTCCAAAGCTGCTCTTCACACAGAGCAGGGGGACACTGGACAAGGTGAGCATGTGCTGGCACTTGAGAGCCACCTACAAACTGCACTGACCACTGCAAGCAAGAACCTGGAGAGCTGCTGCAGCTGCAGGCCCAGCCTGCGGGGCTTGTCCCACAGAACACCAGTGCAGCCAAACACAAGCTCCAGCCTGAGCTTACCTTTAAAGGAACTTTGCTTTCTTCCGCCCTTATTTAGCAGGGACTCCCAGGTCCTACCCAGAAAAGGCAAGCCTCAAGAGCTCTTGTCATGTTATTTATGAATTATAACCCTTTTCAATGGACAAGATTTAGAGAAGAAAGATTTGAAGGAAAGGGACAAGTGTCCCTCTGACAAATCCACATTTAATGAAGTTTTTTTTCTGAGCCACAGCAGCAGAGGTCAAAGCCCAGCCCAGCCCAGCCAAATGAGCTGCTGCAGATGAAAGCACAGTGCTCCTATAGGAATCTTCCACACCTTAAAAGTTCCAGGAAGTTTTTGGAGAGCTCTAAACCCCTGCATCAATTTTAGTTGATTTTAAATCTGACCGTTAAGTACCCCAGCCTCATGCAGGTAGCTTAAAATACAGCTAACAATTCTTGGGGACTCCAACAAGTTTCTGCCTGCAACTCAAAATTGCAGACAACCCTTTTTCTGTAAGCCTTATACCTTAAGCACCTTGTATCTTAACACTCACGGCCTCAATTCAAATAGGACTTCACCAGAAGTTTCTTCATCCAGTGTCAGCATGGTTTGGTCTTCCACAGCCCTCATATGCTCACAAAAGAGGGGATGGGCACTCCCAGGGCCCGTGAATGCCTTTTCAGGGGAAAGTGCCAAAGGGGATGAGGAAACATCCCCCCTGGCAAATGCACACAGAAGGAAACAAACTTCTTGACCATGTATTGTCTCCTGTAAACCCCATCTCAGTCTTGCTCTCTGTCTCTCTCACACACCCACCCCTTTTTCTTTACATTGCAAATGTGACTCTCAGCATCATTACATTTTCCTTTGGGAAACCAAGAACATTAACCTCAAAACTGTGTCCAGAGAATATGCCCATTTGATTGTTTCCCAGCCCAGCAACAGAAAATTAGGGTATTACCATCACTATTATTCATGCCTGCAGTTTAGAAATACAAAGGTTAACAAAGCCATTTCATTCCCTGGAAACAAGTCTAGATTGAGCTGTCTTTCCAGTCTACAAGGGGGCCTCCAGTCTCTAGGGGGCCTCCAAGGATGCTGGAGGGGGACTCTTCACTAGGGACTGCAGTGATAGGACAAGGGGTAACGGCTTAAAACTTAAACAGGGGAAGTTGAGATTGGACAGAAGGAAGAAGTTCCTTCCTTTTGCACAGATCCAACACGTGCAAATCTCTCGAGCTTCAAAGCTCTGTGGCAAGGGCCAAATCACCTCCAAGTGATCACCTCACTTTTCACTCACTGAGATTGCAACTGAATTGGTGGCGATGAAGGTACCTGGAGTAAGAAAAACGGTCTAATTTCAAACCAAAGATACTCATTTTGCTTTGCACCTCGGTGGCTTTGCACAAGATGGGCCAGCCCACGTTCTCTAGAGCACCAGGAGCCACACACAATCTCAGACAGCGATCTCCAGGGGGAACCAAACCTCTACCAAGTGGGAATTGCAGGGCAGTACACAGAGAGGTGTGTGTCTCCTGCCTCCCCAGTTCCTCCTTCCACTGCTTCCCAGCCAGTCTGACACAGGACTCATCTCTAGGGAAGGTGGCACCTCCTCAGTCTCCCAGATGTGGAGCCCACCCACCCAGCTCACATCCGACCATCCCACACCCATGGGCTCCAGCAGCTCTTGGAAGAGGAGGAGTCCAGGCAGGAAGGGGGAGCCACCAGCTCCCTTTCAAACCCATCCTCCACCGACTTGCAAATTAAAGGGGCACACAAGTAACACTGCCCCAGGCTTCAGGAACAGCACAGGGACAGAGTGGAACAGAGCCCCTGTCCCACAGTGGAACTGCATCAGAGCTGACCTCCAGCAAAAGACACATTTGCTGGCACAGGCCAGGCTCGTTAGGGCCTCCATGCAGTGATGGAGGCCACATCCATAAACTGTGTGCTTGTAGCAGCCTCCTCAGCCTCGGAGCATCAACTAACAGCAGAGAAAGACACAAACAAATTCCAAGAACATTAAGCTGAGTGCAGAGGTTTAAATCTGCTCCCCAGGCACATCTGATGTAAGAAATCCACAGCACACAAATCATGCAATCACAGACTGCTTTGGGTTGAAAGGGACCCTAAAGCTCATCCAGTTCCAACCCCCTGCCACCATGTGACAATGGTACCTTTCAATCTACCTTCCTCCTCCACCTGAGGCGTCCTGGCCATCCAAAAGGAAGTTTCCACTGAGCAGTGGGGAAAGAACATGCAGGTGACCCCCAACATATGCACGGCCTTGCTATACAGCTGGAAAATTAACATGGGAAATGCTGGCTATTCCACCCATTCCTCAAACAACAGAGACTTCAGGAGATTCACAAATTCGAGGAGACCAAGGGCAGGTTGGACAGGGCTCGGAGCAACCTGCTCTACTGGAAGGTGGCCCTGCCCATAGCAGGGGGTTGCAGCTGGATGAGCCTTAAGGTCCCTTCCAACCCAAACCACTCTATGATTCGATGATATTCTGGATTTCGTAAGACAGGCAAATCAACACTTTTCCTAAAATTTGCAGCTTTTAGGCTGCTTCCCAGAATATGACAGAACACAATCTTTTTAATCTGAGCTATCACTGTGAAACTCAAAACTAATGCTTCCAGCCCTGGTCCTGCTTGCACCCGATACAAGCCTCAAACAAATCTCCTGAAGATACTCACATATTGGTGTGAATCTGAGTCAAAGCCACTGCCTGTAACCAATGTCAGTGTCTACAGCACTTTACATTCAATTCCTGCTTTAGCTAAAAACAGTAGGCTCCTATCTATGCACACACAGCTCCTATTTACTTCATGAAATTGCTTTACAGTGCTGCATCAAATTCCTGTTCTTTAATAAAAATGGGTTCTCTGCTTTTCTCTCCTAGTCACAGCACTGATGAAATGTGACAAGATTTTCTTTAGACATCTCATGGCCTTCTCTGATGCTAAAAACGATAGAACAGAGAAGTATTTGTACGAGTAACCAGCAGAAGCATCAGTGGGCTCAGGACGTCCCACAAATATTCAGAACAACACAGCAGTGGGCTCGCAAAACTGCTCATGATGAACCAGTTCCTTGACGCCAGGCATTTCACTAGGAAAGCCTCGCTGCAGCCACTCTCTTTGGGGATTGCCCTTCACAGAACTGTTCAAAACCAAAGTTAATCATGCAGCAAAGCCAAGAGACAAGGAACTCATCCCTGCCACACCACAAAAATTAGGGATGTGCTGGCATCTTCACGAGGTGCTGATTGCCACAGTTTATTGAACACCAATGCTGAAGGCCTTACCACGCTCACAGGGAAGAACTTGTGCCTGAGATCTCCCTTGACCTGCTCCTCATGCCCTGGGCGGGGATGCAGCCCAGCACACAGGGGGGTTCTGGGCTCAAGCGCACACTGAAGCCAGGTCACGGGGAGATTCTCGTCACCCAAAACCCCAAATCCTTCTTCTCAGGGCTGCTCCATCCGATCCCCACTAGACTGTGCTCACAGTCCCACAACAACACGTTCAAATGCCCTCGTGTGCCCATTCCACTGGAATGACAGACTGCAGTATCTTTCTTTCAGGGACCTCACAGCGCTGATGAAACCTTCCCACTTCTCTGTGGGGTGTTCTCCCTCTGCTGTGTACCTCAGGAGGCAGGAGTTATTTTAGCAGACAGCAGAATCACAGGAAAAAACAACAGAAAATTCGATTCCATGCTCCAACAGAAAATTCGATTCCCAGCTCTTGGCCACGGTCACATGCTCACTCTTCACAGCAGGATTTTAATAGCTTGAAATGTAAAACTACAGCTTGGAAGATGAAATTTGGTTTCATTAATGTAATACTGCTTTTTTAAACAATACTTCATTTGGAAATGGTACTACCTGAGTGTCTACTTTTTTAATTTCAATTTAGAAAATGAGAGAAGGAAAGAGAGCATTTACCTTTGTCCGTCAGCAGAGCTTCACCCCAGATTGGCTCCCAACCAGTTTGTAACCTGGAAACCAACAAAACAATAATCAAACTATTGATTGGAACCTGCAATAACTCAAACACAAAACATGCCAATCGGTACACCAAATCGTACAGCATCACAGCCTCAACGCTGCTCTTTCCCATTGGCCCAAGGTGGCCCAAGGTACCCAGTGCCACCCACAGTATTCTCCATTTCCTTCTGGGAGCACAGGGGAGCAAAGGCCATGGCTGCCCAAAGGACTTCAGACAACTTGGAACACCTTCTCCTCACCGGCTATTTATTTCTATTGCTCTGTCCTGTTTGAATCAACAGAGGGTGGCCAGAAGACTTCTCCATGTGACAGGAAGGCAGACCAACAGGTCTAGCCCAGTGACGTGGAACACCTCGCTGAGCCCGGGGGGATAGGATGTGGGAAGGAGCAGGACAGGGAACCAGAAGCATCTCCCCCCATCCCTAAGCCATCATCCCACAACAGACTTTTCCCCAGAACCACAGAGACCTAATTCCCACTGCTTCTTGGTAGGTCTGACCAGCCTGGAGGACAACATCTGATTCAGCAGGGAGGGCAGAGGCAACGAACCACAATGCAGGGCTCAGCTTGAACCCAGACTTCACAGGTTCACCAATTCCACCTTCACTGGCCATGAAGGAGCTGCAGAGAGGGAGCCGCTGCGTTATGCCCAGAGGAAAGCTGATTTCACGTCACCTTCCTGCTCCGCAACCAAGATCAATACAACTTCATTTCAATTTACTGGCCCAGGAAGATTAATTCCACAGCACTTCTTAAGCACTAAGTACTATTATTACCAAAACTGCTCGAGCTGGGTTCTTTTTCCTCTTTGAAAAAAGGGCCTAGGGACCAATATGTCTGAAGGATTAAAAGTCACTTCAAAAACCAACATAAAAATAAGAGGGATTTGAGAAGCCCGACTGGGTCGTTCACACTGCAGCACTTACACATCGATGGCCTGGCTGTCCCCACACCAGCACATCTCAACTGACTGCTTTAGGCTGACATTTATATTAACACTTTCAGGAGAAAAATCAACTTTTAGGTATCAAGTCTCCTTCCTGCCAATCAGCATGAAATTAACAGGGGAGAAAAGCCTTCTGCTCAGCAGAACTGCCCTTCATCTCCTACAGCAAGTAGCACAGGGAGCCTGCTCATACATCACCATGTGTCTCTCGCATGGTGAGGTCCCAGGGGAGTGTGACTGTGCCCCAGCGTCCCCCACAGCTCCCAGGACACTGAGCCACGAACTACAGTGAGAGCTGCACCAGCTAAAAATTAAACTGTGTGAAGATGCAGATGCCCACGTGGCTGAGGACACTCCTGTCTCCTCACACCAGTTCTAGCCTTGCTGGGGGCTAGGACACAGGCAATTTGATCCTGACCAGTCCCCTGAAGCAACTCTCCAGGAGACTCTATGGACAGCACAAGGGAAGTGGCTGCAGGAGCAACCAGTGGGAACCCCCTGTTACATGGCAACGGGGCCAATTGCCACATTAAGCAGGGCTTTGGGGACATCAGTGTCAGGCTGCTCCTACGTCCTGAAGCTCCCTCTCCCCATCCAGCTCTGTGGGAATGGACAGTATTCCAGCCTTTGCCTCCCTAAATGAATAAACCCCTATACAGCACGGAAGAAAGAACTACTGCAAGCCAAAAAAGCCTTGGTATTTCATACGGCCAATCCTCCAATCCTCTCCTGGAGAAAGGCATCAGTACTTCTAACATGGAATTTATAGACTCAAAAGCCAAATGCAATACCAGGGACACTTATCTATGACCGGATGAGACCCAGAAGACCCTGTGGCAACTTCTGACCGACACTAGGAGGGACAGCCAAACGCACAACTGCATTTGGCTGCATCACATCATCTCTCCCGCTTTTCTTCCAAGTAACACAGAGCTGGCAAATACGTGTGGTTCTATCAAGCCATCTCCTTGAGTAAAAGCTGTCTTGTTCAAAGCACTGATTATTTGTTGAAGGTGACACTCGTGCAGAAAGGGAAACTTCACACTAGGAGACCCTTTACAGGCAAAAAAGATCCCAGTTTTCTGCAAGAGTGCAGTTTAAAAGGGCCTGAGCTGAAATCACTGACACACAGCAGTAACCCATCATCACTGATTTAAGGTGCATTTTTAAAGGAGTAACACAACTGCTGCACTAGAACCACCACCCAAAAGACAATGTTCTGGTAAAGCTAGAAAATTAATAAGGAAAACAAGAAATACTGTTGTTGAAAGGAACCTGCTCAAACTATATCACTATTTTATACAAATATAGAAAGAAGTGGAATCTGGGCAGTGGAGGTTTTCAGATTGCCCAAGCATGATGGAGAAACACCCAGCCTCATTCCTAGCTCTGCTCAGTCTTCAAGAAAGGGCTTTTAAAAACCACAAAAGTCTTGCGATTTGTGGAAGGACTTGCTTCCATGAACTCAAAGCAGGACAGAAGATATCAGAAAGGTCTGCAGGACTGCAGTCCAAAAAAATTACAGCAGGAAGGTGACCTTCCCTCCAGAGCTGCTTTCCTTCTCCAAGTGGCCACTTCTACAGACCATCAGAAAAGCACAGTTTCATTCACTGCCCAAAACCAAACCAATACAGATGCGGTCAGAAAGTGAACCAGTGTGAAACACCCCTGTGACTGCCACGGCACAACGCAGAGCCAGCACAGACCCTGCACCACAGAACAGCCAGGGCAGTCTCACCAGCCCATCTCAGGCCCCTCTGTGGCAAAGCAACACCTGAGCTGCCTGGGGGGACTTGGTGCACCCTTCCATAGGGGCAGCAGCCCCTCCAACCTAAGAAGCAGGGGACTTGCTGCAGACAAGAACGCTTCCCTCCCCACTGCCCACTTCTAGACAGCCCTGTCTCCAGCAGCCCACTCCACGCCTGCCAGAACCACCAGTCCCCTCAACCGCCTGCAGGCAGGCAGAACAATGAGACTTCTGGATCAAACACAGACACTAGTAACTAAATAAAGGAATAAACAAGAAATCTAAGGTTGTCACAGTGCTGCGGCTGCTCTGCAGCACACTGCAGGGTCACTGCCACACTGCAGCCTTCAGAATTGAAGCTGAAAAGATGTTTTGAACCAGTCCCCTATAACCTCTCCACAGGTCCCAGCAGCACCATGATGGACACAAAGAGGAGACGAAAGTCACTGCCACTCCTTGCCAAGCCTTCACTTTGCTCCTTCACACTATGAATGTAATGAATGGCTCTTTATTTTATAGCTGTATTAATGCCAGTGCAAAAAAAAACAATGACCGTGGGCAAACACATCACCAGTCACTGACAAAAGCTCAGACCAATCTTGGGGAGCAAAGGTGTTGGGATCCCACAGTTGCTGGACTCACACAGGACATAGTTAGAAAATCAGAGCCCAGCTCTGAAGCAAGCTGCCTCCAGTGCAATAGCAGAACTGTGGTCTCAGCAGCATCAGGAGAGATTCTATTGATTTAGCAAGCAAGACAAATTCAACACATTTTCATCCTAAGAAATAAAAGAAATTAAACTAAACTGCCTTCAGTCTCCAACTGAACAGAAGCTCCCATCACCCTTCTCCTGGCTCTGCCACTCAGAACTGAGGCTTCTGAACTGCAGGGCCCTCAGGCCAGCTCTTCTCAAGCTTGTCCTCCTTTGCTTTGAAAAGGCCATTAAGTTCTCTACAGCTTGTTGGAGGGCCCTCATCTGATCAGCAGTGGATTGGTAAAGTTCATTTGAACTACCTTCTTCTCTGCAAATAAAGTTTCAGTAACAAAATCAGAGATTGAAACAGAAGTAAAAGCAGAGGCAAAGCTGATCTTTAAGTAGTCTTAGAGGAACGCACACCCTAAAGGAGCTAAAGGCATGTGGGACTATCATCTTCTCTCCCAAGCTGCTTAGCAGCTACATGAAACCCTTTGAACTCTGATACACTCACCACACTCAAAGTGCATCACACTCGGGTGTATTACCCAGCTGCAGGTTCCTCCCTGAAATGAGCAGGTACCAACGGCCCCTGCCTCAGCCCTCTCCTGCCCCTGCTCAGAGCCTGCCACGACTGAGGGTCCACAGCAGTACCTCTAACAAAGAACACCGTCTCTCACTTGGCTTGCTAAAAGGCCACCACTAAGACTTCAAAGCCCGGGCCACCATCTGCTCTTTGCAGAACCTCACCTTGATTTATGAGCGCTTCTCTCAGAGCTGGGGTTATCATCTCTCACTTCCCACCCTCCTCCTTCCTCCCAGCGTTCTCTTGAGTCAAGCTCATTCCAACACCTCCTTCCTCGACCTCACATTCTCTCTGTTTCAAGACAAGGAATTACAACCATTTAGATCCAAGCATCACAGTTTAAACGCTGTGGCACAGTTCAGCCACAGACCTGCTGAGCTTAAAACTGACACAAGTGTCCACACGTTAATTCTTGCATTCCTGTAATTCTGCTTTTTACCCCTCTTCCCATCGGACTCTGACCTTTCAGTTTTAGATTTAAGACAGAAAATATACTGAAATAAATAAATAAAACACCACACCAGGAACCAGGTGGACTTGTTCTACTAACACAGCAACCGGCTTCAAGCAGCCTGGGCTAGTGGAAGGTAGGTGGGGTGGAACTAGGTGAGCTTTAAAGTCCCTTCTAACCCAAAGCACTGTGTGATTCTGTGATTTAGTAACATTCTCCAGGGCATGTTAAGAAACAAGCTGTTTGAATCTCATGTGAGGTTGAGTGGGACCCCAAAGGTTGAAGCCCAAGAGTTTCATGGCTGCACAATAACCTCATCTCTCCACAGAGCACAAACCAGAGGGAACAATACATTGCCTGCAGTGACAAGCATCTATAGTTCCAGTTATCTGGGACAGGTCAGGGGAGAAAACCACATCGCTACCACGACTCAGCCCAGGATAAGTGTCACTTCTGAGACTTTATGGGTATTTATTCTTTCACATCTGCACAAAGAAGCATGAAAGTCTAAATAATTAAATAATTTAATTCCAAAAATGGAATAAAACCTGCAAGAAATGAGCAAAAATAAGATAAGAATGACCAGCAATTGCTTAGAAACAGCCAAAAAAAGATTTTAAATGGGTTATAAAGAAGCAAAAATGGGTTAAACCAAGTCAGGAAAGGGCCAAAATGGGTTAGAAATAGAAAGAAATTTGTAAGAAATGGAGAAAAATCCTTTGAAAATGGCCAAAATGGCTTAAAAAGAGGCAGTACTGTGCAAAAAAGGGTTAGAAATAGCTCAAGCCAGTTTAGAAATAGGTAAGAAAAGCTTAAACCAGACTAGAAACTTCCATAAATACTTGACATTTAGCCAAAAATGGAATAAAACCTGCAAGAAAAAATGGGCAAAAATAAGACAAGAATGACCAGCAATTGTTTAGAAATAGGCAAAAAAAAACTTAAAAGAGTCAGAAAGAGCCAAAAATGGTTTAAACCTGGTTAGAAATAGGCAAAAATGGTATAGAAACAGAAAGAAATTGGTAAGAACAGGAAAAAAATGGCTTGGAAATGGCCAAAATGACTTAAGAAGAGTTAGAATCGGGCAAACAAGGGTTAGAAATAGCTCAAGCCAGTTTAGAAATAGCTAGGAAAAGGTTAAAACAGGCTGGAAATGGCAAGAAACAGTTCAGACTTAGTCAACAATGCATAAAATTACTAAGAAATAGGAAAAATAGATAAGAATGTCCAGCAATTGTTTAGAAATAGCCAAAAAAGAATTAAAAGGAGTTAGAAAGGGCCAAAAATTGTTTAAACCAAGTCAGGAAAGGGCAAAACCAGGTTAGAAATAGAAAGAAATTGGTAAGAACTGGACAGAAAGGGTTTGGGAATGGCCAAAATGGCTTAAAAAGAGGCAGTATTGTGCAAAAAGGGGGTTAGAAATAGCTCAAGCCAGTTTAGAAATAGCTAAGAAAAGCTTAAACCAGGCTAGAAACTTCCATAAATAGTTCAGATTTTGCCAAAAATGGAATAAAACCTGCAAGAAATGGACAAAAATAAGAATGACCAGCAATTGCTTAGAAATAGCCAAAAAAAGATTTGAAATGGGTTATAAGGAACCAAAAATGGTTTAAACCAAGTCAGGAAAGGGCCAAAACTGGTTAGAAATAGAAATAAATTGGTAAGAAATGTTGAAAAATGGATTGAAAATGGCCAAAATGACTTAAAAAGAGTCAGTATTGCGCAAAAAAAGTGTTTGATATAGCTCAAGTCAGTTTAGAACATTCAGTTCAGCATAGTTCAGAATAGTTCAGAAATTGCCATAAAATGGCTTAAAACAGGCAAGAAATGGGCAAAAATCAGATAAGAATGACCAGCAATTGCTTAGAAATAGACAAAAAAGCCTTAAAATGGTTTAGAAAGGGCCAAAAATGGTTTAAACCTGGTCAGGAAAGGGCAAAAGCTGTGTTAGGAACAGAAAAAAAATTGGTAAGAACTGGACAGAAAGGGTTTGGGAATGGCCAAAATGACTTAAAAAGTGTTAGAACTGGGCAAAAAAGGGTTAGAAATAGCTCAAGCCAGTTTAGAAATAGCTAAGAAATGCTTAAACCAGGCTAGAAACTTCCATAAATAGTTCAGAGATTGCCATAAAATGGCTTAAAACTGGTAAGAAATGGGCAAAAATAAGATAAGAATGACCAGCAATTGTTTAGAAATAGCCAAAAAAGACTTAAAATGGGTTAGAAAGGGCCAAAAATGGTTTAAATCAAGGGAGGAAAGGGCAAAACCAGGTTAGAAATAGAAAGACATTGGTAAGACCTGGACAGAAAGGGTTCGGGAATGGCCAAAAGGGATTAAAAAGAGTCAGTATTGTGCAAAAAAAGGGTTAGATATAGCTCAAGCCAGCTTAGAAATAGGTAAGAAAAGCTTAAACCAGGCTAGAAACTTCCATAAATTGTTCAGAAATTGCCAAAAATGGAATAAAACCTGCAAGAAATGGGCAAAAATAAGACAAGAATGACCAGCAATTGCTTAGAAATAACCAAAAAAAGATTTTAAATGGGTTATAAAGAAGCAAAAATGGGTTAAACCAAGTCAGGAAAGGGCCAAAACAGGTTAGAAATAGAAAGAAATTTGTAAGAAATGGAGAAAAATCCTTTGAAAATGGCCAAAATGGCTTAAAAAGAGGCAGTACTGCACAAAAAAGTGTTAGAAATAGCTCAAGCCAGTTTAGAAATAGGTAAGAAAAGCTTAAACCAAACTAGAAACTTCCATAAATAGTTGACATTTAGCCAAAAAAGGAATAAAACCTACAAAAAATGGGCAAAAATAAGGTAAGAATGACCAGCAATTGTTTAGAAGTAGCCAAAAAAGACTTAAACCAGGCTAGAAACTTCCATAAATAGTTCAGATTTAGCCAAAAAAGGAATAAAACCTACAAAAAATGGGCAAAAATAAGGTAAGAATGACCAGCAATTGTTTAGAAATAGCCAAAAAAGACTTAAAATGGGTTAGAAAAAGCCAAAATGGTTTAAACCAAGGGAGGAAAGGGCAAAACAAGGTTAGAAATAGAAAGACATTGGTAAGACCTGGACAGAAAGGGTTTGGGAATGGCCAAAATGGCTTAAAAAGAGGCAGTATTGCGGAAGAAAATGGTTAGATATAGCTCAATCCAGCTTAGAAATAGCAAGGAAAAGGTTAAACCAGGCTAGAAACTTCCATAAATAGTTCAGATTTAGCCAAAAATGGAATAAAACCTGCAAGAAATGGCCAAAAAGAAGACAAGAATGACCAGGAATTGCTTAGAAATAGCCAAAAAAGACTTAAAATGGGTTAGAAAGAACCAAAAATGGTTTAAACCAAGTCAGGAAAGGGCAAAACCAGGTTAGAAATAGAAATAAATTGGTAAGAAATGTTGAGAAAGGGTTTGGGAATGGCCAAAATGACTTAAAAAGAGTCAGTATTGCGCAAAAACGAATTAGATATAGCTCAAGACGGTTTAGAAATAGGTAAGAAAAGCTTAAACCAGGCTAGAAACTTCCATAAATAGTTCAGAAATTGCCATAAAATGGCTTAAAACTGGCAAGAAATGGGCAAAAATAAGGTAAGAATGACCAGCAATTGTTTAGAAATAGCCAAAAAAGACCTAAAATGTGTTAGAAAAAGCCAAAAATGGTTTAAACCAAGTCAGGAAAGGGCAAAACCAGCTTAGGAACAGAAAAAAAATTGCTAAGAACTGCACAGAAATGGTTTGGGAATGGCCAAAATGACCTTAAAGAGTCAGTATTGTGCAAAAAAGGGTTAGAAATAGCTCAAGCCAGTTTAGAAATAGGTGAGAAAAGCTTAAACCAGGCTAGAAATGCCCATAAAAAAGTGAAACATTAGCCAAAAATGGCATAAACCAGGTAAGAAATGGGCAAAAATAAGGTGAGAATGACCACCCATTGTTTAGAAAGAGCCAAAAAAAAGTTAAAGTGGGTCAGAAAGGTCCAAAAATGGGTTAAACCAAGTTAGGGAAGGCCAAAAAAAGGGGTAGAAAGAAATTGGTAAGTACAGGACAAGAACGGTTTGGAAATGGCCATAATGGCTTAAAAAGAGTTAGAACTGGGCAAAAAAAAAGGTTAGAAATAGCTCAAGCCAGTTAAGAAATAGCTAAGAAAAGCTGAAACCAGGCTAGAAATGGCCATGAATTCTTTAGGAATTGCCAAAAATGGCTTAAAACTGGTAAGACATGGGCAAAATAAGATAGAAATGGTCATCAATTGTTTAGAAGTGGTAAAAAATGCTTCAAACAGGGGACAAGCAGGCAAGAATGGACTAGGAATAGCCAAAAAAAAGCTTAAAACTGGTAAGAAATGGCCAAAATTAGGATACAAATGGCCATAATTCTTTTAGAAATAGCCAGACTTAAAATGGGTTAGAAATTCGCAACACTGGGTTAGGAATGGCCAAAAATGGCTCAAACCGCGTCAGGAAAGAGCAAAAATGGGTTAGAAATGGCAAGAAATTAGTAAGAAATGGACAAAAAACGTTTGGAAAAGGTCAAGATGGTTCAAAAAGTTTTAGAATTGGGGAAAAAAGGGTTCAAAACAGCCTGAACCGGTTAAGAAATAGCTAGGAAAAGCTTAAAATAGGCTAGAAACTTCCATAAATAGTTCAGATTTAGCCAACAATGGAATAAAACCTGCAACTCAATCATGTACCAAGGAAAGAGTCAGGGCATTTTCAGCTCTGTCTTGAACACTGCCAGCCATGGGGCAGCCACAGCTTCTCTGGGCACCCTGTGCCACTGTCCCACCACCCTCACAGGGAACAACTTCTAAGATCTCATCTCAATCTCCCCTCTCTGTCACGTTAAAATCCTTCCCCCTTGGCCCATCCCCACAGGCCCTTGCTCTCCCCACAAGAAATGAGGGCAGATCCCAGGATCATCCCTCGGCAGCCGCAGCGCTCCGCTGCCGGCTCAGCCAGCCCAACTCACACACCGAGTCCAAAGCAGCCACTCTGGGGAAGTCTCTTGAGGTGTTCTGGCAACTCCTACAGCACCCCAAGATCGCCATCGCCACCCACCTCCTTCCACGCTCCTGTGTCCACAGGCGGCACCGGCTCCGAGACACCAAGACGGGAACCACCAGAGGAGCTGCTCTTGCCTCCTCCACCGGTAGCTTGTGTTCCGTGGGGCAGCTGTCGTCTCCCGGTGCCTCTGCTGGAGGGTTCTGTGGGCTTCTGTGACCTCACACACCTGAACACGGGGAGTTCCAGAATCAGCCACCCCTGTGGTCTCCATGTCCCCAAGGTCATTGTGACGCAGGAGCTCTGACTGGGTCCATGGGGTGCTCTGGAGGTGCTGCAGGCATTCTCTGGGATTCTCTAGGGGTATCCCCAGGATGCCCTGGGAGTGCACAGAGACACAGGGCCGTGGAGCAAGCTGCTCTAGTGGAAGGTGTCCCTGCCCGTGCCTTTGGGGGTTGGAGCTGGGTGAGCTTTAAGGTCCCTTCCAGCCCACTCTGGGATTCCATGATTCTCTGCTGTGCCAACGTCGGTCCCTCTCCACTCCTCGTAGGTGGCCGTGACGCCCTGTTCCATGGCCCACGTTGAGCTGTGACCCCTCGCATGCTCCACCTCCGGACCAAAGGCACTGAGGAAGAGCAGCCCGTGAGGGACCTCCCCGAGCCGGCTGGGCAGAGGCTGGTCCCCCCGCAGCCACTCCCGGAGCACCCCTGGGTGCCCAGTGGCCATGGGCACGATGCTGCCGCCATCCCAAAGCCGTGGCGGTCGCTGTGGATTTGCCCATTGTGACGGGGCCCCCACGGTGAGCGTGGGCTCTTTAAGGAGGGAGAGCCCTGCAGTAACCGGTGCAGAGGAGAGCCCTCCCCTCCCTCGGGAGGCTGCATCTCCCGGGGCTGCCCTGCGCATCCAGGTCCGTGTTCTTTGACTTTGCAATCCTGTTTTAGTGTTGGCCTCAAACACATTGTGGGTGCGTGCGTGGGTTTTGGGGGGTTCCCTGTAGAAATGGCTTCATGTAACCAAAAACGGGGGCGGGAAAGGTGGGGGGGGGTCATTAAGTGCCTGTTGATGAACTGTCTGTGGGGAAGGAGGGGGATGGGCCTCACCTCCCCCCCAGCACCCCAAAACGGGGGTGGTGGGTGTTGGGTGTTGGGGGAGGGTCCCCAAGGGACAGAACCTCCCATCCCCCACCCGGGGGTGTCGGGGTGTGGCACCTCCCCCCCTCTTTATACCCCGGATGGGAGAGGGGAGGATAAAGGGGGAGATGGGGGGGGGGGTCTATCGGAAGCCTTATTGACACCGATGTAAATAGCGCGGGGGGGGGGGGGGAGGGGAGGTGGGAGGGGTCACCTTAAGAATGTATAAAAAGGAAACTTAACCAATAAATGAAGATTTCACAGGAAATCGAGGCCCCCTCTCCCCCACGTGTTTCGGCCTTTCCCCATCCCCGTTCCGCGATGCTCTCCGCACTTCCGGGTTTGTTGCCTCTGTTGCCTGGCAACGGGGTCTCCGCGTACCGCTTCCTGCGCGTTGCCAGGCTACGGCCCATGGGGCTGAATATGGGGCCTTTCCTCGCCCCTCCCCCTCATTTGTCCCCTCTTCCCCTCCCCCACCGCATACCCATTTTCTCCCCTCCCCCCCTTATGCCCCCCACTCCCCCTCCCCCTTTTTCCCACCCCCATTCCCCACATTCCTGCCATTTCTCCCCCTCTCCCTCCATCCCTCCCCATTTCTCATCCCACCATCGTTACCCCCCCTTATTTACATGCAATTAGCGTAGGACCTGCTTTATCCACACGCAGTTCATGTAGGGCTGACCTTATTTACACGTTACTTCCTTATTTACATGTTATTAATGTAGGGCCTACTTAATTTGTGTCCTTTTAGCCCAGCATGCTCAGCGCTTCCAGCAGCCCCCGCTCTTCTCCCTAGGGCCTGAAAGGGGCGTGGCCAAAGGGGTGAGGCCACGCCCCCCAGCCCCTCCCTCTATCTCCCCGTCTTTGCTCACCTGGGCCTGCAGGGGGCGCAGCTGCGCCTGGAGCTTCCCATTGGATGCGGCCAGAGCCCGGAGCTGGATCCAGCGACGGGACTGGAAGGGATGGAGGGGAAATGAGGGACCCCAAAGCCATGGGAGGGACCCAAATACCCCCCAAGACCCCCAAACACCTTAAATATTGCCCTATATTTCCCCACAAGCCTCTCCCTTAACACCAAACCCATCCATAACCCCCAGATCCCCCTCCCAGCACCCCCAAAATTCCCCCTAAAGCCCCAAACTCCCCCATGTCATCCCCTATAGACCCAAAATCCCCCTCCAGGACCCCCACATATCCCTCATCCCTCCCAAAAAGCGGCGCTGGGACCCTTTAGGGACCCCAACCCCTCCCCATAACCATCAAATTCCACTTCCCAGACCCCCCCAAGCCCATCAGGACCCCTCCAAATCCCCACATTCCCCCGTTGGCACCCACCAGCCGCTGCTTCCCCTCCTGCAGCTGCCTCCTCAGTGGCCCCAGGGCAGTTTCTGGGGAGTCCATGGGGCTGCCCCGTAGCTCTGGGCCCTGCTGGATCTGGGCCCCCCGAGCCCCTGAGAGCCCCGCGGCCTCCAGCATCAACCTGGTGGCAAGGGGGGCCCCAAAGCCAAACGTTGAGGGGAGTCTGGGGGGCCCAAAGGGGTCCAGATCCCATTTTGGGGACCCCAAAAGGGCTGCAGGGACCATGGAGGTTGGGGGGGGGGCACCCCGAAAGGTGTCAGTACTGGGTTTAGGGAGAGTGGGGGGGGGGGCTTTAAGGACCCCTATGAGCCCAGCACCCACTTCAGAAGGAAAACCAGGGGGGTTTAAAGTATAGAGGGGGTCCCTAAAGGGTTCTGGGGTTCAGGAGTGGGGAGGAAAAGATCATGGGGGAGGGCCCAGGGCAGTTTTGGGTTGCAAGGGGGGAAACCAGGCTGCAGGATGTATTCGGGGGAGTCCTTGAGAGGGTTTTGGGTGCATGGGGGAATCCATAGGGTGGTTTTGGGGTGCAGAGGGGTTGTTTTGGGGTGCACAGTGGGTGCTTTTGGGGTGCAGTGGGGGTAGATTTGGGGTGCACAGTGGGTGCTTTTGGGGTGCAGGGGGGCGGTTTTGGGGTGCCGTGGGGCTTCTGGGATGCATGGGGGTGGTTTTAGGGTGCAGGGGTTGTGTTTTGGTGTGCAGGGGGCATGGTTTTGGGGTGCGGGGGTGGCGTTTTGGGATGCAGGGGGTTGTTTTGAGGTGCAGGGGGGATGGTTTTGGGGTGCAGGGGGGTGTTTTGGTACCTGTGGGATCCCCCAAAACCCCACAGAGCCCCCCCAAAACCCTCTAACGCTCCCCACCCTGCCCCCCAAACCTGAATCTCCTTGAGGTGCTGGTACCTGAGCCCCGAGTTAAGGAGGAAACCTGGGGGGGGTGTTAAAGGAAGGGTTGGGGGGGGTCGGGGAGGATCATGGGAGGGAACTGGGGGTTCCTGGGGATCCCAATGGGATTTGGAGGGGACCTAAAGGAATTTGGGCTCCTGTGCATGGATCTGGGAGAAGAAAAGGGGTTGGGGGGGGGGCCACAAGGGGGAATTGGGGGGTGCTGGGGGGTTGTTGGGATCCCAATGGAATTTTGGGGGGGTCCTAACAGGTAAAGAGGTTTGGGGGGGTCCTGAGGGCTTTTGGAGGCTCCCCAATGAGCTTGGGGGTCCTCTCCCCCCACTTCGGGGTGCAGCGGATACCACAGCAGGTTCCCTTTGATCTTCACATTCCTATAGGAACACCCCCCCCCCCCCCGCCATGTATTTTAGGGACCGATCCGAGGTTTGGGGTCCCTCCAGATGTTGCAGTTCCTCCCCCCCAGATGTTGGGGTGCCCCCCTCACCGCGGTGCCGCACGTGGCCCATGATGTACTCCCGGATGGGGGCACAGGGCCCCGTGCACAGCCTGGAGGTGGGGGGGAGACAAAGAGAGGGGGTCAGGAGCACCCCAACCCCCCCAGGACCCCAAAAGCCCCCACTGGGGGGTCCCGCGGGCTCCAACCTGCGCAGGTCGGGATCGGAGGGGAGCTCCAGCTCCGCCATGATGGGCGAAATTGGCGGGAACCGGACGGGACCAAACTGGGGCGGGCGCGGGGGGGATGGGGGGAGGGGGCGGGGCCGGGGCCCGGGCCCGATCCTGGCCCCTGCGCCCCCCCCCCCCGCAGCCCCCTCCCCCCCCCCTGCGTCACGTGGTCATCACCCAGCACCGCCTCCTGCCCCACCCCCGCGGGCTCTTCGCCCTCCAGGTCACCTCGGGTCACGTGGGGCGGGGCCTCGGCGCCCCCCGCACTATAGGGGTGCCCCATAACTTTGAGGGGGGCACAGAGGGGGTGCCCCATAACTTGGGCGGCTCCATAGGGGACTTCCAGAGCCTGCCCCATACCTTGGGGGCCACAAAGGGGGTGCCCCATAACTTGGGGGAGGGCACAAACGGGGACCCCCAGACCCCGCCCCATAACTTGGGGGGCACAAAGGGGGCGCCCCATAACTTGGGGGTCCCAGTGCCCGCCCCCCAACACCCCATAGCGCGGGTCCTGGCAGCCCGCTTGGGGGCGCTGTTGCACCGGGCCCCGGTGCTGCTACGGGAGCGGCGCCGCTCGGTGCTGGGGGCGCTGCTCCGTGGGGGGGGAGCACCGGGGCTTCCCCCCTCGGCTCTCGCCGCTGCTCCGGGGGCACCGGGACCCGAACCCGGGAGCTCGGGGCTCGAACCGCGGTCCCTGGAGCCTCAGTGGGAGCCGCAACCGGATGCGCGGCGGGACCGGGGCATCCCCAGCCCCATCTTTGGATCCAGTGCGGAGCAGTGGGAAGTGAGTTGGGAATGGGGGTAACGGGTGGCAATGGGGGTAATGGGTAATGGGGGGTAATGGGCGGGCAATGGGGTAACATGGGCAATGGGGGGCAATGGGGGTAATGGGGGCATTGGGGGTAATGTGCAATGGGGGTAATGGGGAGGGCAAAGGTGGTAATGGGGGCCAATAGGGTCAATGGAGACAATGGTGGGCAATGGTGTCTCTCCCCCCCACCCCAGAGCCCCCCGTCCGGGAGCCCGGTTCTGCTCTTCCAGCCCCATGGAATTCTGTGTCCGCGCTCCCCGCTACAGTCGGATCCGGACCTGGATCCGTGTCCATGTGTGGAGCATCCGGATCTGGATCCAGATCCCATAGGATCTGCTCCCAAGCACCAGGAGCTGTGATGCCAATGGGATCCCGTGCTCCCAGATGATCCAAGGCTCTGGAATGAGGCAGAGCTGCAGCACGAGCCGGTGCTTCGGGGTTGGCTTGGGCTGTTTTAGGGGTGGTTTTGTGTGTTTTGATGTGGTTTTTTCCTCCTTTTGGCCTGTTTTGGGTCTGTTTTGGGGCTCTGAGCCTGTGTCCCACAGGAGAAGCAGGACAAGGTGTTTTTTTGGTGGGTTTAGGGTGGTTTGGGGTTGTTTTGGGGGTGGTTTTGAATAGTTTTTGGTTGTTCTTGTGCTTTTTTGAGCCTGTTTTGGGGTTCTGAACTTGTGTCCCACAGGAGAAAAAGGAGAAGGTGGTTCTGGGGTGGTTTTGGCCCATTTTGGGGGTTGTTTGGGGTGTTTTGGCCTGCTTTTCTCCTGTTTTTTCCTGTTTTGTGGCTCTGACCCTGTATGCCATTGGAGAAGCAGGACAAGGTGGTTTTGGGGTGGTTTTGGGGTGGTTTGGGGGTGTTTTGGGGTTTGCTTTGGGTGTTTTGGCCTGGTTTTGGCCTGTTTTGGGTCTGTTTTGGGCCTCTTACCCTGTATCCCCTAGAAGAAGCAGGACAAGGTGGTTTTGGGGGGTTTTGGGTTGTTTTTGGCCTGTTTTGGTTTTTTTTGGGGCTCTGACCCTGTATTCCATAGGTGAAGGAGGAGAAGGTGGTTTTGGGGTGGTTTGGGGTTGTTTTGGGGTTTGCTTTGGCTTGTTTTGGCCTTGTTTTCGCCTGTTTTTGGCCTGTTTTGGGGCTATTTTGGGTCTGTTTTGGGGCTCTGACCCTGTGTCCCTTAGGAGAAGGAGGACAAGGGGGTTTTGGGGTGGTTTGGCATGATTTGGGGTTTGCTTTGGGTGTTTTGGTCTGGTTTTCACCTGTTTTTGGTCTGTTTTGTGGCTATTTTGGGCCTCTTACCCTGTATCACGTAGGAGAAGCAGGACAAGGTGGTTTTGGGGTGTTTTGGGTTGTTTTTGTCCTGTTTTAGGGCTGTTTTGGGGCTCTGATTCTGTGTCCCATAGGAGAAGCATGACCAGGTGGTTTTGGGGTTGGCTTGGGCTGTTTTAGGGCTGGTTTGGGGTGGTTTGGGGTGTTTTTTTCCTCTTTTTGGCCTGTTTTGGGTCTGTTTTGGGGCTCTGACCCTGTGTCCCACAGGAGAAGCAGGACAAGGTGTTTTTTTGGTGGGTTTAGGGTGGTTTGGTGTTGTTTTGGGGGTGGGTTTGAATATTTTTTGTTGTTTTTGTACTTTTTTGAGCCTGTTTTGGGGTTCAGAAATTGTGTCCCACAGGAGAAACAGGACAAGGTGGTTTTGGGGTGGTTTTGGGGCTCTGACCTGTGTCCCATAGAAGAAGCAGGACAAGGTGATTTTGGGGTTGGTTTTGTCCCATTTTGGGGGTTGTTTGGGGTGTTTTGGCCTGCTTTTCTCCTGTTTTTGTCCTGTTTTGGGCCTCTGACCCTGTATGCCATTGGAGAAGCAGGACAAGGTGTTTTTGGGGTGTTTTGGGGGTTTTGGAGTGATTTGTCCTGTTTTGGGGCTGTTTGGGAACTGACCCTGTATCCCATAGCAGAAGCAGGACAAGGTGTTTTTTGGCTGGTTTTGCGGGTGGTTTTGGTTTGGTTTTGGCCTGTTTTGGGTGCTTTTTGGGACTCTGACCCTGTATCCTACAGAAGAAGCAGGACAAGGTGGTTTTGGGGTGGTTTGGGGAGTTTTGGATGTTTTGGCATTCTTTTGTCCTGTTTTTGGGCTCTGACGCTGTATCCCAAAGGAGAAGCAGGACAAGGTGGTTTTGGGGTGGTTTTGGGTTGTTTTGGGGCTGTTTTGGGTGTTTCGAGTTGGTTTTTCATTGGTTTTGGCCTGTTTTGGGGCTTTTTGGGGGTCTGACCCTGTGTCCCTTAGGAGAAGGAGGGCAAGGTGGTTTTTGGGTGGTTTGGGGGTGTTTTGGGAGTGGTTTTGGGTGTTTTGGGGTGTTTTTGTTCTGTTCTGGGTCTCTTTTGGGTCTCCTACCCTGTATCCCATAGGAGAAGCAGGACAAGGTGGTTTTGGGTGTGGTTTTGGGGATGTTTTGCATTGTTTTTGCCCTGGTTTTCTCCTGTTTTGTGTCTCTGACCCCGTATCCCATAGGAGAATCAGGGCAAGGTGGTTTTGGGGTGGTTTTAGGGTGGTTTTGGTTTATGTCCTGTTTTGGGATTCTGACCTTGTGTCGCGTAGGAGGAGGACAAGGTGGTTTTGGGTGTTTTTGTTCTGTTTTGGGGCTGTTTTGCGGCTCTGACTCTGTATTGCATAGGAGAAGCAGGACAAGGTGGTTTTGGGGGTGGATTCGGTGTATTTGTGGCCTCTTTTGGGGCTAGTTTGGGGCTCTGACCCTGTATCCCCTAGGAGAAGCAGGACAGGGTGGTTTTGGGGTCCTTCTGGGGTGTTTCTGTCCTGCTTTTGGGCTGTTTCGGCTCCGCTGTTGGCAGTGGGGACACATGCCATGCCAGACCTTGATGTGAAGGATGGCCTCCCCTGTTACCAGAGAGCCATACAGCAGAAAAAAGGGGCAGGCCCAGCAGCCTGTAGTTGGCATATATTGGAGATATGATCTAGGGCAAATCCCTGCTCAAGTAGGGTCACTCAAAACATATATAAAACAAAAAGGGGGAGATGTGGAGGCAGTGTTCTCACAGGAGAGTGGATAATTGGTACATAAATTCTGAATAATCCTGAAAGATGCAGCAAGACCGTGAGAGGCCCGAGGAAGCCTGAACAAGCAAGATAAGAAGAAGCTGGAATTCACTGAGGTAATGAGAACTGTGGACTGTTGGCAAGCTTTGGAGGTCAAGTTCTCACACCTGTGCTTAACCAATTCTATGTTAGTTACAAAGGGTCTTTGAGACATGTATCCAATCATAATATGCCAAATCAAGACACGTATCCAATCATAATATGCCAAATCACTGTAAGTGCATGTAAGAAATAGTATATAAGGAGTTACGGCTTTGTAAAAAATGGCTTTTGTCTGATCATATTGATCTCTGACTGAGTCCATGTGTTTTCTGCGGCAGGGAGTTATTGGGGGGGGAGGGGGGGGGAGGCAGTGAGACCGGTCCCTGCCAGGCAGGAGGCAGCGGGCGGGCACTAGGACCCTGATTCCGGCGCTAGAGGGGGCGGGCACTGGGACCGGCTCCTGACAGGGAGGAGGCAGCGGGCGGGCACTAGGACCCCGATACCGGAGCTATATAGTGCTGAGGGTGCTGGGGGTTCTGTGGGTGCTGGGGTTTCTATAGGTGCTGGGCTGACTGGGTGCACTGGAGCTGTTGTGGTTGCTGGCAGTGGTGGGGGTGGTATGGGTGCAATGCATGCTATGGGTGCTGGGGGCTCTATGGGTGCTGGGGGTGCACTGGGTGCTGTGAGCCCTGGCCCCAGTCCCTGCTCCAGGCACTGGGGACCCCAGTGCTGGCATCTGGGAGAGGTCCAAAGAGTGCTGGGATGGGTGTTGGGAGCTGGGATGGATACAACCTTGAAGCTTGTGAGGTCCTAAGGGAAGATCCCAAGCCTGGAAGCAGGATGCTCCAGCTGGATGCAGGGATGAAGTGGGATGCTCCAGCTGGATGCAGGGATGAAGCAGAACCATGGAAGTTTGGGTTCTTCTTCATCATTTGGGTGTGGAGAGGAGCCTTCAGCATGGATTGGAGCCATAGAACAAGGGGTGATGGGTTCCAACTGGAACAGCGAAGTTCAGGTTGGAGATAAGGAAGTGAGGGTGCTGGGACACTGGGATGGGTGGGATGGAGAAGAACGGATGGGCTTGGAGCAACCTGGTCTAATGGAAGCTGTCCCACCTGCCTCTTCATGCCATGCTTTAATGGTGGGGCAATGATTGGACTTGATGCTCCTGAAAGTCTTTCACAAACTGGTTGATTCCCTGATTCCCAGCTCCCGCTTCCCACTGTTCCCTGCCCTCCATCCCTCATCCCCATCCCTGCGCACGGACCAGAAGAAGAGGTGGACACGCAAAGCATCCTCTCTATGGGAAAATAAGGCAACTGTATTGAAGCTGAAGCCAACTTCAAGCGACGCCGCTCCTCAAGGCTTCTTCCCCCTTAGAGCCTGCAGCAGCTCCTGCACCCGACTGACAAATTCCACGAGCACCTGGTATGGGAAGGAGCAGATGTCACCGATGCTCGAGGCCGTCGGAGCCGGCATCGTCTGCTGGATGGACGCATGCGAGACGTCCTGGTGGCTCCATGTCGAGGGCGTCGCGGAGGCTCCCGCGGAGTGGAACGTCCCCAGCTGGTGGAGGATCCACTCATGGAAGTGCCTTGTTGAGGTGTAGACCCCCGGTTGCTTGGCCCTGGCGCAGCCGCGGCCCCAGCTCGTCAGCCCCACAACCCAGAAAAAGTTGGCATGGTTGTCCCGGCACATGAGGGGACCGCCACTGTCACCCTATGGAGGAGAAACAGAGAGGGGATGAGGATGGGGATGGGTGGCCATGGCAACGCCTGAGGGGACCACTGCTGCTACCCTTTGGAGGAGAACGGGACAGGATGAGGATGGGGATGGGGATGGGTCGCTATGGCAATGCTGGAGGGGACCACTGCTGTTACCCTATGTGGATGGAAGGGTTCTCCTTCATCATTTGGGTGTGGAGAGGGACCTTCAGCATGGATTGGAGCCATAGGATGAGGGGTGATGGGTTCCCATTGGAACGAGGGACTATGGGCTGGAGATAATGAGAGATTGTTCCCTATGAGGGTGGTGGGACACTGGGATGGGTTGGATGGAGAAGGATGGATGGGGCTTGGAGCAACCTGCTCTAATGGAAGGCATCCTTGCCCCTTGCTTAGAACTGGATGCTTTAAGCTCCTTCCCAACCTAACCCATTCCATGAATCCATGCTCACGACATGGTTTAGTGGTGGAATCTCAATGCTCTTAAAGCTCCAACCTCTATGGTCCCTGTGCAGGGATGATGGAGCAGGAGCTGGATGCGCTTCCAAAGCTGGGATAAAGGGGGATGCAGAGCAAGGCCCTGCAGATGGGAGAGGAGAAGGGAGCCCCAGTGGCACATCCTTACCTGGCAGGTGTCGATGCCACCCTGAGGGTACCCAGCACACAGGTTGTGGCTCTTGATGGCCCCTCGGTACCATAGGCTGCTGTTGCAGAGCTTGGCATCGATGAGGCGGACCTTGGCCTCCTGCAGGGCAGATGGGGACGATGCCCCCGCTGTGGGGACACAAAGGGGGTCAGGACTGGGGGGAGAAGGAACGGATATGGGGGTATTTGGGGCTGAAAAGATCAATGGGAGCCATCAACACCGCCCCATGGCATGGGCTGCATCCCCTTTGTTCTGCATCCTCAACATAAGGAGGACATGGAGGGACCTTCAGCGATGGGACAAGGGGTGATGGGTTCCAACTGAACCAGGGATGCTCAAGTTGGAGAGAAGGAAGTGGTGGGAGACTGGGATGGGTTGCATGGAGAAGGTCGGGATGCTCCATCCCCAGTCGGAGCAACATCCAATAGACCTGGATGAGCTTTACCCTCCCTTCCATCCCATTCCATGAATCCATGACCCGGCTTCCCAAGGCCAACGGGGCCGTCGGGCACTCACTTCTGGCCTCCCTCGCGCCCCATCCGCTGATGAAGCACTCGGAGAGCTGGGACACGCTGAGCGTCGCATCGGGCAGGCAGGCGAGCTGCACGTGGTACCCGCACTGCACCGGCTGGTCCAGCTCCACCAAGGCAATGTCGAAGCCGCCGGAGACGTTAGTGTAATATTCATGGACCACGACCCTCTGGATCCAACGTTTCTGGGTCTCGGAATTGGCCCAAGCCAGGTCTGTGATTCCGACCATCACGTACCAATCCGTGGTGAAGCTGGGAGGGAGTGGAAGAGCAGGGATTGGAGCCATAGGACAAGGGGTGATGGGTTCTGACTGGGAATTGCAGGTTGGAGATAAGGAAGGGATTCCCTATGAGGGCACTGGGATGGGATGGATGGAGAAGGTTTGGATGCTCCATCCCTGGTAGTGCTCAAGGCCAGCTTGGAGCAAGCTGCTCTATGGAAGGCATCCCTGCCCATGGCAAGGGCTTGGAACTGGATGATCCCAAGCTCCTTTCCCACCCAACCCATTCCATGATCCATTCCATTCCATCCCATCCCATCCCATCCCATTCTATGGAGGGGTGGGAAGGAGCCACATTCCTGCTGCTGCCCAAAGGAAAGCACTGCCCCAGCTCGCCTTAGGCTCAAGGGCTGTCAAGCTGGAAGCAGCCTTCTCCTGAGCGCTCCTCCAAGTGCATCCAGGATGGGGAAGGGGACAGGACAGGAGCTGCTCCTTCTCCCCCTTACTTTTGCCCGACGAAGCAGTGAGCGGCCGTGAGGACCCATTGTGGGGTGATGAGGGACCCCCCACAGATGTGCGAGAAGCCGGTGGCCGTGGGGAACTGGATGCTGACCATCCATGGCCAGGCGCCCTGGTGCGCATCCACGCCTCCGACGATGCGCGACACCCCATAGGAATCAGCCATGGGACGGGTACCGCAGGTCCCTCTGGAAGCAGAAGCCCAACACTGGATGGTTAGGGATGAAGGGCGGGCATCATCCCACCCCACTGGGTGACGCAGGGACAAGGGACCCTATGGGGTGCCCCATAGCTGTGCTGTGCCACCGCATGGGGTGATGGCGAGGAAGCGGGGCTCTCCCAGTCCCACCACCCCACTGGTGTGACCATGGTTGGGAGCAGCAGCATCTCCCTATGGAATACCAGGAGCCCCGGAGCCTGGTGCCACTCACCCACAGCTGTCCCAGGAGCCATGCACCAGCCAGGCCAATGCCAGCAGGATGAAGACATGGAGCAAAGCCATCGCTGTCATCACCGCTGAGGGTGACCCCAAGGTGCCACCAAGGTGCTGCCACCACCACTGAGGGTGCCACCAAGGAGCTGCCACCAAGGAGCTGCCACCAAGGAGCTGCTACCAGCGGGCTGCAACCAAGGAGCTGCCACCAAGGAGCTGCCACCAAGGAGCTGCCACCAAGGAGCTGCTACCAGCGGGCTGCAACCAAGGAGCTGCCACCAAGGAGCTGCCACCAAGGAGCTGCAACCAAGGAGCTGCCACCACCACTGCACCCAAAGCGCAACTGCCCCAGGGATACGGGTGCTGCATACAGGTCCCTTGGTGCTGCGGCTGATGTCATAGAGAGGCAGATTTCATGGGGGAAGGGGGGGAGGGGGCATGGGGGATTCCACGGGGGGTTCCATGGGGAGATGGAGGGGGTCTGATGGGCTTGGGATGATCTGAATCCCTATGGGATGCTCTGGAGCTCTGTGGGATGCAAAAAATGGAAGCAAATGGGGGGCACCCAAAAATGGATGGGGGCACGCCAAAGGGCAATGGAAGCAGATGGGGGCACCCAAAGGCTCAAACAAGCACATGGGAGCCTGCCAAAAGGACCAGAAAGGTGCCCAAGGAACCGCAAGGATGAGGGATGCAGGGGGCAGAAGCAGCATCCCCATGGAGCAAGGTCCCTGGTGAGGATTTATCCCACATTGATCCCAAAACCACCGTTTGCCCCTCAAAAGCACCCAAAATCCTGGGATTTGGTGGGCAAGGAGTGGTGAAGGGGTTGTCCTTATATCCCAGAGCCTGGAAGCGGGATCTGGCAGCAGGAGCCTCCGTGCAGGCCCGGATCCAAGGACATGGCTGCTGCCCCAGAAGCAGCTTCCCAGCTTCTTCTTTGGGCCAAAAAGAGGTGGAATGGGGCCCAGGTTCTTGTTAAAAGCCACTTTGGGGGGGGTGGGGGGGAGTTCAAATGGTGCCAAATCCAGGGAATTTGCCCAGGAGGGGGAGGGTGGGGAAAAGAAGGGATTGGAAAGGGATTGGTGCAGAAGGAATGGGGTTTGTGTGGTATTCCTGGAAGTGGGCATGGTTGGATGGGGCTTGGAGCATCCCGCTCCATGGAAGGTGTCCTTGCCCATGGCAGGGGTTGGAGATGGATGAGCTTTAAGGTGCCTTCAACCCAACCCATTCCGTGATTCCATGACTCCATGATCCCACACCTCTGTGCTGCAGTGTGGATGTTCCCTGGTGTAGGGACCTTAGGGAGGAGCTGGTGGCACAAGGGAGCTCCAGAGCATGCCACAAGCAGAGCATCCCACAGGGATTCACAGCATCCCATAGGGATTCACAGCATCCCACAAGCAGCGCATCCCACAGGTGTTCAGAGCATCCCACAAGCAGGGCATCTATCTTGGGTTCAGCAGCAGCAGTCATTTTTTCTCCCTCTTGGTACCCGGTGCAGGCTGAGTTTTTGACTTTCAGCCTGGGAACAGCGCTGATAACACCGATGCTTTTCGTTGCTGCTCAAACGTTCAGTCTGACCGAGGACTTTGTGAGCCTCATGCTCTGCCATGGAGGGAGGAGGAAGGGAAGCCGGGAGGAAGCAGAGACAGGACACCTGACCCAAACCAGCCAAAGAGGTATTCCATAGCACAGCACGTCATGCCCGGGAGGTAACAGGGAGTTACCCAGAAGGGCACTCACTGCTCGGTCGGCGGGTGGTATTGTATTCTCTTCCCTTGTTATTTCCCTTATTGTTATTATTATTGGTGTAGCAGCAGTGGTTTGTGTTACACCTCAGTTACTGGGCTGTTCTTATCCAACCCGGGGGAGGTACATTCTTTCGATTCTCCTCCCCATCCCTCCAGGAGCGGGGGCAAGGGAAGAAGGAGGGGGGGGAGGTGAGCGAGCGAGACTGCGTGGCTGACTGGGTTTTAAACCACGACTAAAGTTGAGATTGCGATTGCATGGGAACCTAGATACTCCTCTACCACACAACAGCAACATTTCACAGAGTAAACTTAGGCAAGAAGCTAACTCCGCACAGAAAAATTACCTTCAGCAACCAAATTGCTGTCATCCATCAGGTCCTACTTTGTTCCTCATCTGCACAGAGCTGTTTCAGGTCTCGGTTTCCTCCTGATTTGTTAGGCTAGTCGGCCACAGCACATTTTTTTAGCACTACCTTGATGCATACCTTGAACACAATACCTGTTGAAATAAAAGCCACTAATTGTCCTATTTTATAAGAGACAGCTGAATATTGTTTTCAGAAACCTTAAAGAATCTTCAGCTTACTTAAAAATTGTGGTTTACTTTAATCTGTATCCGAATAATAAGCTTGTACCTTAAAGCAGAATCCATGGTTTGTTGGTGCTCCAGAAATCTTTTTGCCTGTCAAAGACATGTACGTATCACTAAGGCTGAATTCACAGAAAAACTGCAGATGCCTTGGCTCCTAAAAAGAAGAGCAATGTACTATAGTTAGACTATTTTTAGCCAGCCCCTCCAGATAAGAAAATCAGGAGATGTAGTGGTTATCCTGGTCCAAAATAGTCTTAACATACTGTACGTTTAACTCCGACATTGTGAAATCTAGAAAGAGACAACTCAGCAGCAACTTCATAATGCAGAGAAAAACCACATCAAACTAGTCAAAGAGCTCATTCTGTCAGAGAGGGAGAAAAACCGAAGTACAAGTGATGACACTTCTGGGAAAGCATCCGCTAAATTCAAGCCACAATAATATTACAGTAGGAGTCACGTTTTGAGAGCAAGATAAAGCTAACTCTGTTCAGTAGTTTTTGTTCTTTAAGTTGCTTTGCCTGCTGCACTGGATTTGTGTATTACAATGAATTTAACTACATATTGCTAGCATCTGTTTGGAAATTGGGATGTGTTTTATATAGATACTCACGACATTTAGCAACTGCAATTGGTTTGAAAGTCTCTTAATCAAGAATTTTTAGGTTTGGAATTACCAGGCAGATGGGTCCTGCAACAGAACACAGCAGCGCCTCTTGGGTTTCTGCCTGGTAGGATATTCAAAACCTACTCCAGACCATACTGTATGCATGTATGCTGTGCTATCCTTACCTCACATACAGAACCATAACAACATTACGGCAAAGCTTAAAAGTAGGTTTGGTAACAAACACGTACGTGGTCAATTCTTCAATTCCCTACACATTCCATAGTGAGTTTGGAAAAAACATAAAATTACCCATTAGAATCTTACATTAAAATCCAGTACCAAGAAATAGCATAGTCTTCAAAACTTTTTACTCCAATTGATCTTGCATCCAGGATATTACTGATGCTGCTGAGAAAAGACAAGACTGCTAATAGCAGAGAAGCAGAAAACAGCTCAGTGAAGCAAAAAGGAGGACTTCTTGGAGTGGTTTTCCTATCCTGAAAAGTGCTTGCCCATATTAACGTTTCCTCAGAAGAAATGAAGAATCATCTTGTCAAAGAACAAACAATGTAGTTGTAGATGCCAGAAGAAGGAAACTTCCTAAGGTGCAGGTGCTAGCACTGCTGGGAAGGTGCTAGAATGTGGCAGCCTCAGATCGAGAGGTAAGAAAACGTACCCTGTGCTCCAGACTGCCTGAGGATGGAGAGTAGCTGGTTGCTACCCAGCATTGGAGATGCTTGCTGTCCATCTGCAAGGGAGGTGCTGTCTGGCATCAGAGCCCAGGACGTTGCCTTTTGAACTTCAGACGTGTGCTAAAACCAGGAGCATGCTGATGAGGTGAGATGCAAAAGTACTAGGACAATCCACAGTACTAGGAAGGCTGCTGTAGGAAGGAAGAGCTGAGGCCATCACTGGCTGGCCCGAGTCCTGCTGCATGAAGACTTCAATTTGAACCTCCTTTAACTTCCCTTGCTATTAATTTTGGCCAGGAAAACCAAGTGGAATGTTTTCAAAACTGACAGTCATTCTGAGGAACACTAAAGCTTTTGGCTCCTTGCTCATTTCTGCATACCACAGTGCCGGTTTTCCCTACTGGAACTTTGCAAGTGCTCAGGCACAGAAACCATCGACCAGGAAGTCTCATCCGGGTACCCTCAGCCATTTGATACAACAGATTCTGATCTTTGTTTTTCAATTCCTAAATTATTTCACAGTCTCAGAATCCAACACACAAGCACTTAAGAAAGGTAAAACCTACTTTGCAGCTCTCCTGAGGTCGGTTACATTTCTTGTTTTCCCTCTTCCATCTTTGAAGGTAGTCTGATTTGCCACAGCCAGCACACCACTCTTCATGGAGAAGTCCAGGAAGCATCTCTTAAGAACTATTCAAAATACCAAAAGAAAGCAGAAATGGAAAGCAATGGAAAAAGGAAGCAATGGAAAAAAAGACAGAAACTATGGGTAAGACAGAGAGAGGAGGAGTTTATAAAAGAGAGAGACAAGGACAGACGTTCACATACTCATTTATGTTGCCCTGCTCTTTGCTGCACCAAATCCTTGGTTTCATTCCAAAGGGAAGAGTAGGTCAGTCCTCCTACCAGCTGTACGTCACCTTTATCTACTGGTTCTGCACTTTCCTTATCAGGTTCTAATAAGCACTGATGCCTGGGCTCAATATTCAGTCTGCAATATCTACTCCCCCACTTATTCTCAGGAAACACTTAACTAACATGTCTCTTTTCTTCCCTCTCTGATCTTCACCTCTGGCTGTAGGCAAAAAGAAGGTAAGAACTTCTTTGCAAATGATTTTCTGTCTTTTGGGTCAGTACATCATTTTTCATACAGATTTTTAATTCTTTAGCGCTTCATCCATTATTTTCTCTTTTGACAGCCTGGGCCTGCTTTACACAATCTCTATTTTAAAGCATGGAAAAAAATAACAGCACTTCCTTATTTGCATGAGCTTCTAGGTCAGTGACAGACACTCTTGAGCTCTGAGGCCTCTGCCTGTCTACTCAAAAGCACCTGCTGACCACAGTGATGAAACCAGCTTTTTGTCCCCTTAATTCCTCTGCTGCTCTCCATAGGCAGCACTATGTGCAGCACTGAAAAGCAAGCTGCCCGGTTAACTGGGCTCAAACACCACCTGAACTTCAACAGCTGCCCAGAGGAGCTTTAGTGCAAGGCGGTTTAGAGATGGGAGAAATCACACAGTACCTTTGAGTCCAAAATCAGGTCCACGAAAGACAAGACTTCTTTGCCTAGCTAAATTACTGAGGAGCTCTACATAACAGGAGCCTTAAGAACTGCTTTGAGACACTCTGCTCGACTGCTGCGGGGTACTTAAGTACTAAAGGATACTTCTCACAGTACTGCAACCACATGGGTAGCTGCAGATACTCTTTAAGGAAACAGTAATCACTGAAAGAGTTAGGGATGGGATGTGCGTACAAGACCTTCATCCCCGACCAAATCACTGCCAAAGCGTATGTATGGGACAACTCCTTATATGGTGAGATCAGAATAATTCAAAGCTTTGCTGTAGCTCAGTAAAACCATGCTTATTACACATTGCTTGAAGAAACAAAATGTATTCCATCTCCTCCTGATACACACAGACCTTGTGAGGACTCTTAAAACCAGGTCTGCAGAACTGATTCAAGTAATTCCACTGATCGGGTTTGTATCTGTAGGAAGCCTGAATATCAATGTAGGTCACAAACCTGCCTGGGCAATGTGAGACATAAGCTGCAAGAAAAGAAGACACACTGGGGGTAGAGAAAGGTAAGGAAAGTCAGTGCAACCAGAAAGCAAGAAAAAAGGCCACCTGCCAAACTGCCCTGTTCTATGGAATTGCCTTCAGTAATGCTTACTGCAGCATTTGGAAAGGGACACAATGCATTTGCCAGTGCATTTTGAAGGGTACGAATTTTAAAATCAAACAAATGTACGTCTAGTTTTTAAGCACCATGACTAAGAGGCATCTTTCCCTCCTGAGCAGCTATTTCCATGCAGAAGTGCTCTGTTGAGATCAACCGATTCACTTAATTCTCACAATTCAGGATTTAAAACCACTGGGAAACAGAGATAAGCAAAGCAAGCCGCTCGGCAGGTATCCCAGGAAGGTGTGCTTACAGCTGCCTGCTCCCAGACCTCTCAGTCTCCTCTCGAATGGCACTGCCTAAACACCAGAAATAAAACCCCAAGAGCTTCTCCTTCGGGTCTTTTCTGTTACTTGGTGCATGTTGAGAACAACTAAGAACCAGGCAGCAATGCTTTAGGACTACTCTTGCTCCAAGGTGGAGAAAAGAATTAATGATCCAAACTTGGGTACTTAGAAGCTGTGCCATCTGTGATGCCATCTGTAAGCTGCGCTGATCCGTTACCAAAAAGATTGAATGATGAAAACAACTGCATTTACTGTGAGGGTGGGGAGGCCCTGGAACAGGTTGCCCAGAGAGGCTGTGGATGCTCCATCCCTGGCAGTGTTTAAGGCCAGGCTGGACGGAGTCTTGGACGACACGATCTAGCGTGTGGTGTCCCAGCCTGCGGCAGGGGAATTGGAAGTGGGTGATCTTAAGGTCCTTTCCAACCCAAACCATTCTATGATTCTGTGAAAAGAAAATGGCAGGCTCCCTACGGGGAAAAATCACGCATGAGAGAGAAACACTGTTGGGTTTGCACATTTGGGATGAGGCTTTGCAATATTAAGGTTTTGTAATACTAAGACTTTGCAATATTGGGGCTGGGGCTAAGTTACTCAGGGAACGAAACATAGGGTTTGAAATACCGTGACTTAAACAGGCACACTCTGTGCTTAAAGACAACGGCATCTGTGGGCAACAGACACGCTCCGTGGTGCAAAAGAACTCTATCTTTGTACAGCCTATGAAGCTAAGCCGGTGCAAACCGCTGCTGTAGTTAAGCAGTAAGTTGGGGTATCATGTGCCTGCCAGAGAGTTATGAAATCAAACCCTAAAAGGAGAGAAAGAAAGAAGTAAGAGGAAGGGGTGTACGAAACTGAGTAAGGGGAGGTGTAACCAGAGGCGGGACAGTTAGCACGTAGATTATACACGTCGGAGAGGCTGTAAACCTTGGAGTCCCCAACCAATGGGGTAACAAGGGAGGGAACTTGAGGATGGGAAAGGAAATACAAATCAAAGTTCTGCCTTTGCTGTGTGTGCCTGCTTGCCAGGACACCCGTTTGTGCACAAACGTTAAATAAATAGCTGCTCCACTGCTGTGTCTGACCGAGGCCTGCCTGAACCTAGAGACTGCTTCTCACCCTTCAACTTCTCAGACACCAAAACCCACGACCCATTCCCTCAGCAGGAGGCTCACCTGAGACTCCAACTTCTCGCCGCCTTCCTTTTTCTGGGACGCTGCTCTGGGAGGGGCACTTTCTCGCCTGACCTGCTGAGGCTGCTGCTTCTCTTCTCCCTGCTCTTCACTGGCACCTTCCGCACTGCTTCTCTGGGCTCGTTTCTTCCCCTTTCTCTTCTTTACCCGTCTCTGCCAGGCATTCTCCTTCTCCTTCCTACTCACCACAGGCAAGCAGAGGGGGAAAACAAAGCAGTTGTGTATTTTTTTAACTACAGAAATCCCATGCAAACGTTTCACAGAAGAGACAATCCCCTGCAAGAAAACGTGTTTACAAAAACCAGCACTCACAGCGACTGCAGCCGTTGGCGAGAACCTGTGCTTGAGCTACGGCAGTAACTAAGAGTCACCTCAGTGCAGGACGCGACTCCGTGACGAAGCACGGAGCCTCCCGGACGCCTGCACAGACAACACTTGGCCAGGAGCCTGTCCACAGAGCACCAGGACAACCTGGGAACGAGAGACTTCCCCAGAAACAAGGCCTGAACATTTTCAGTTCATCCTCAAATAACCTCCTGTGACACCACACTCATTTTCAGCCGCACGCAGTGACCAGGAAGGTCACACATATTTTGTACTGTAGGGTGCTGTACGCGTAGCCTGTGTACCGGGCCATCCACAGCTATCTCATACATTAAAAGCGCTAGGATTTAAAAGGCATTTGCAGAGCTTTTAATGAGAGAAACTCCGTTTAGTTTTTAGATGGCATAAAATTACATGAACAAGCCCTAGATCAACTGCTCCCACATCTAAAGCCTTCAGCTCGATGACCACAGTAAATCAGCAGCAGGGCAAATAAAGGTTCTGGCCCTTCTCAACACACTGAGACTTGAAATGGAAATGGTACAATGGGCTGCTGAAAACCACACTGAGAGCAACGGGTGGTGGGACTTTCAAACACTGGGATACACTTAGCAAAGGCCACCTGCTTGCTCAACACCAGAGGATCTGCCAACAGGGCTGACCCAGCCCAATTACAAATTTTACATACCATAGAGGGAGATGAAGTTCCTGGGGTGCACATAAAGGATGTGCTGGGGCACATAAAGGATGTGTCTGGGTTATTGACGATTCAGGCAAAAGAAAACCCGCTCGTGGGATTGCTTTTGCTCAAACAGCTGGGGGCATTTGGTGGGTATTGCGGGAGGGTGGGGAAGTCCGGCATGTACCTGAAGGAGATCTGATTTGGGGTGAAAAGAGCCAGTGAATTGAACTTTATGATGCTGTGTAATACTGAATTCCATGATCGCTTCCATGGCGGCTGAACACCCATCACTGCGCGGGACACCTTGCGGCCCCTGTCCCCACCGCTGTGGGTCTGAGGATCTGAACCTGACTCCCACCCTTGATCACCATTAATGAAGAATGGACTTTGATCAAACTGGACAAGGGTCGCAGTGATGGAATCGGAACTGCTTCAGCATCCAACAACCCAACACCACACACCATCCATCTTTCCTGCCTGGAGACACTGCTATGGCAGATGGAGCCCCAGGTCAGGGCCTGAATGAATTCAACGGACTTTTGTATGGACGGTCCATAGACTAAGGGAATGATAACTCTGTGTGTGTGTGTGTGTGTGTGTGTGTGTGTGTGTGTATAGGTATAAGTCTCAAAAGACAGGAAGGATGACAGTGGGAAGTGTGAGGCCTGGCATGACATAAATGGTATGGAATAAGGGGTGGATACTGTCCTGGTTGTGGCTGGGACAGTGCTCGTTTGCTTTCTAGTACCTGGTGCTCTGCTGTGTTTTGGCTTTATTCCGAGAGCAATGCTGACAACACACTGACGTTTTAGTTGTACATAAACTGGGGGGAGTTATCTGGAAGGGAAGGATCACTGCTCGGGTCGGGCTGGGTATCACTCAGTGGGTGCTGAGCAATTGTATTGGGCATCACTTGTGTTTATTGCGTTTTTTTTTTTCCCTTTCCCTTTTTTTTTCCTCTTATTATTATTTCCCTTATCATCATTCACTATTACCAGCACTAGTACATTGTGCTTCGGTTATTAAACTGTTCTTATCTCCACCCTCGGGTTTTTCATCCTTCCCTTCCTGCTCCCCATCCCGCTCCAGGAGCCAAAACCCAGCTCAGAGTCAACGACACCTCTGCCCCATCCCCCCCCCCTACCCCCCCCCCGGGGTGCCGGGGATCGGCTGCCCCAGCAGCACCTCCCCCCCCGGGGGGAAACAGCCCCCAGGGCCCCCCACAACAGCCCCGCTCCATCCCCAGGGCCGGAAAGCTGCGGGACCCCCACAGCTCCCAGCCCCCCATGCCCCGGCTTCGCAGCACCCCACACTCCCAGCCATCTCGCAGCCCCACTGCCCAGCGCTCGCACCCGCCCCCCGCATTCCCCCGCAGCGCCCGGCCCCACTGCCCAGAGCCTCGGGGGGCCGCAGAGCCCCAGCCCCGCTCCCCGGGCTCTGCAGCGCCCCCCAGACCCGCGCCGCGCCCGCTCACCCTCACCTCCTCCCGCTCTGCCGCCGCCATTGCCGGCTGCAGCTCCGGCCTCACGCCCTGGGCCCGCCTCCGCCGCAGCCAATCAGCGCACGGCTCCCCCGCGCGGGGCACGCTGGGACCTGTAGTCCGGACTCCGGCACATGCGCAAGGCCGGGAGAGTGAAAGGGGGGGGGCAGCGGGACCCCCGTGAGGGGCGGGGCCTTTCCTCATGGAGGAGCCGCCCCCCATGGGATCCCAGAGGCACCGGATGGGCTGGGGTGAAGGGACCTTAAAGCTCCTCCAGCTCCAAGCCCTGCCACGGGCAGGGACACCTTCCACATGGAAGGAGCCGCTTGCTCCGAGCCCCTGTGTCCAACCCGGCCTCCAACGCTGCCAGGGATGGGGCAGCCACAGCTCCTCTGGGCACCCTGCGCCAGCGCCTCAGCACCCTCACAGGGAAGAGCTTCCTGAGAGCTTGTGAAATACGAACTCACTCCTCTAAACGAGGTAACGAGGGTTTAGTGAGGGACAAAGGCAAGAAAGCAAAAGCGACAGCGCTGGGCGCCTGACCGCAGCCAGAGGCACAAGGGGTTAGCATTTGGTACAGGTTTATATACTTTCAGTATTACATTAGTTACATGCATATTCATAATTCCCGCATATAGGCGGGGGATATTATAACTAGCTTCAAGAATTTATTATCACAAGTCTCCTCCTCTTGGCGTCTGCGCACTGCTCTGTGGTGATTGTGAGCAGGGGGCTTGAGGATGAAAGTAAACAGTCTTCCTCTTGTGAGCAGGGGTCTTCAAGATGCAGTAAGCAGTCTTCCTCACGGTGTACTTTTCACCTCTGGCACACCTGGACCCCCCGGCAACCACACAACCAGCTATATCTGTAATTATTCTGATAACTAGCAAGGATTTAAAACAGTGTGACCTTCCTGCAAAATTTGTTGCAGGATGGGCAGACAAGGAGTATCCCAAGCTAGCAGAGCCTTGGGAGGCTCTGTCTCCAAACTAACTGATAAGGATGGTGTGAAATAACTCATTCATGTTTAGTGGGGCCACTAAAGCCTGTTATCTCACCACAGGCTTACAACACAAACATTGCTCTTTAAAACTACTTTAGGAGACCAGCGTGAAACAATTAACTCATGTTTAAGTGGGGCCACGACATCCCCAGACTTACAACATAAACACTGTTCTCTTTCTACAGCCTAAGTTAAGCTAAACAGTACTTTATGTTTTCAGGCACTAGCTTTCCTTATACCAAGCTTCACCCCCCACCTTCTCTTACCTTTACAAATTCTTTTGCTATGTGACTCCATTTAGATCAAGAGATCTGAACCTTTTTAACTTGTTGTCTGGTCTGGTATCTTTAGCGTGTTTTGTTTCTGTTACTGTAAAACTCGTACAGTTATATCCTGCACGTGAGCACACCTATGATTTAGAAAGCCAATACATTTATGTGTTCATCACAATCTCACCTCAATCCACCTCTGTGGAAAGGAAAAAGGGGATAAAATAAGCAGTAAATCGCAGCCTCCTTGTGACTTCCCAAAGCCTCCGGTTTCAGTTCTAAAGCCTCGTTCGCAGGGTCCCGAGGCTCAGGTTCAGTTTCCAAAGGCTCGGCCGCGGGGATGCTGCTGCCGGGCGGGGGGCGCACGAGCCCGGCCGCGGGGCTGGGCAGGGCCCGCTCCGCCGTTCCCCGGGCTCCCGCGGCCGCGAGACCCCCCCGGCCGCCGCTCCGCCCGGTGGCAGCGGGCGCCCGGGGCGCGCGTGGACAGAGCCGTTGACAGCGAGGCTGCGGCGGCGGCGGCAGCAGCGGCTTTTGAGCGGCTTCTGAGCGGCTTTTGAGCGGCAGCGACTTCGGCAGCGGCTTCTGAGCGGCAGCGGCTTGGGCAGGAGCAGCGGCAGCAGCACCAGGTGAGGCGGCGGCGGCAGCTCTCGGCGGTCCGGAGCCCGCCCTCCGCCGCTCCCCGCGATGGTGCCTCCCCCGTCCCCCCAGCGTCCCCCGCAGGGGCTCGCGGCACCGCTCCCCTCTCCCGGTACTGGCAGTGGCGGCGCTGGGCGAGCCGCCGCCGCTGGGTCTGGGTCTGGCGAGGCAGCGCCGGCCCCTGGCGCTCCCCGGGCCGCCCCCAGGCCCCGCCCCGCCTGGGGCCGGCCGGGGGCCGCCGCCACCCACAGGTGCCCGGCGGAGCGCGGACCGGCGGCGGAGCGCGGACCGGCGGCGGAGCGCGGACCGGCGGCGGAGCGCGGACCGGCGGCGGAGCGCGGACCGGCGGCGGAGCGCGGACCGGCGGCGGAGCGCCCGCTCCCTCCCCGCCCCGCAGCCTCCCGGCAGCCGCGACCCCCGAGACCCCGGAGCGCGGTGCTGCTGCGGGGGTGCCGTCACCGGCAGCGCGGTCGGGCAAGGTGCCCGTGCTCCTCCTGACCCGCATTGACCCGTCGGCCTATCTGCGCTCCGGGACCGGCGGGGAGCGGCGCGCCGCGGAGCCTCGGCCGGGAAAGGCCGGGAATGATGCGGCTCCGCTCGGCCCGGAGCGCCCGGTGGGGGCCGGCGGGGACCCCGCGCGCAGCGACAGCGGCCGCGTCTGTCGCACGGGGCACGACAAGGAGAGCTTCGAGCGGCTTTACCGCGTGGGACCGCTGCTGGGGAGAGGCGGCTTCGCGTCCGTGTACTCGGGCTCCGCCTGTGTGACAACAGCCCGGTAAGGGCGGGCCGCGGCGGGCCGGGGAGGCGGCGGGCTCGGCTCAGCTCAGCTCAGCCCAGCGCTGCCCTTGGCTCGCAGGTGGCGATCAAACAAGTGGCTCGGGAGCGCATCTCCTCGTGGGGCGAGCGGGTGAGTGCGCGGGGCCACCGGGACAGTGCGGGGCAGAGCGGGTGGGGGTGAGCCGGTGGGGCCGGCGGGGGGAAAGTGGGACAGCGAGAGGGGAGTGGGTGTGGAGTCACCAGGGGACACGGGCCGGGTAGGGGTGCACCAGAGCATCCCTGGGGCTTGCGGGGGGCACCTGCAGGAGGGCATCAGAGCATCCCAGGCAGGGAGGCACAGGAGCCCCGGGCCAGCATCGGCCCTGCTGACAGTGCCGTGGTCCCCCTGCAGCCCAGCGGCACTCGCATTCCCTTGGAGATAGCCATGTTGAGGAAGGTGCGCTCCGGCTGCAGTGCCATCATCCAGCTCCTCAGTTGGTTTGAGCTGCCCCACTCCTTTGTGCTGGTTCTGGAGCGTCCGGAGCCATCGCAGGACCTCTCCGACTTCATCAAAAAACGGAGGTTCCTGCCCGAGGATCTGGCGCGGGGCATTTTCCTCCAGGTGCTGGTGGCTGTGCGGCACTGCCACAGCCGCGGTGTCCTGCACAGGGATATCAAGCCCAAGAACATCATCATCAACTTGGCCACCAGAGAGGTCAAGCTTATCGACTTTGGTTGCAGCACCCTCCTCAGGGACACGGTCTACACCAAATTTAGCGGTGAGCCCACAGCCCAGGGTGCTTCCCGTACCGGGCAGTTTGTGAACAAGAGTCACGTGCTGATGAAGAGGTGGCGGGTCACACCGAGTGTGCGTCCCCACGTCCGTGGGGCCACCGGTGCAGCCCCTGCATCCCTGGGGATCCGCGGGCGAGAATCCAGGAGCAGGCGGCATCTGCCTAATGAGGTGCGCCCGTATCCTGTTGTAGGAACACCTTTGTACTACCCGCCGGAGTGGTTCCGCTGGCACTGCTACCACGGCCGTCCGGCGGCGATCTGGTCCCTGGGCGTGCTGCTGTATGAGATGGTGTGCGGGTCCTCCCCTTCCCGGTGCTGCGAGGACATCGTCAGCGGGCAGCTCTTCTTCCAGCGCCGGATCTCTGTCGGTAGGTACCTGGCTTCGCAGCAGCAGGGGAAGGTCGGGGTTTAGGGGGTGGCAGCTGATCTCCCTTGGTCAGCTGGAGGAGGTGGCCCATGTCCTGCCGTCCTGCTCTCCTCCAAACCGAGTCATGGATCAGGAGGTCTGGGTGCAGCTCTGAGCGCACCCAGGCCTGGGCGCTGCGGACGGTGGCACAAGGTAGGCAGGAGCCTCCCGCAACTGAGCGGCAGTTCCCGGATTCTCCCCAGAATGCCAGCACCTCATCAGGTGGTGCTTGTCCATGAGAGCTCGCGACAGGCCATCCCTGGACGATGTGTTCAACCACCCTTGGCTGCAAACATCCACTGCCCCAGGAGACAGCCGCCCTCCACCCTCACAGCCTGAGCCAGCAGCTGGGCAAGTAAGCTGGGGGTGCCTCTTGGGGGGAGTGTGGGGTTTGGGGGTTTTGGCAGGTTGGGTTTTGCGGAGAGCGGGTGGTTTTGGGTGTTTGGGGGTTTTGGGAGTTTGGTGAGGTTGGGTGTTTTGGGGGGACTTTTGCAGTTATTGGGGGGCTTGTGGGGATTGGTTTCTGGGTTCTTTGGAGAGCAATAGGTGTCAGAGGGACACCTCATAAGAGTTATGTCTCCTCCTTGTAGCTGGGGCAGTGGTGAGGTTGGGCTTTAGTCTGAGGATAACGCTGGTAACACACCGATTGTATAGTGGTTTCTGATTAGCACTTACCCCGAGCAAGGCTGATTCAGTCTCTCACGCTCTGCAGTGAGGAGAGACAAGATCTGACAGCAAAGCAACAGACAAAGCGGCTACTCCAACACCCGCCACGAGCACTGCAGCTACTCCAACACCAGCCACAACCACTGCGGTGACACCAACAATAGCGACAGGCACCGTGGCTACTCCAATGGCAAGGACTGTCACTGCAGCTACAACTCCAGCAACATGCACTGCTGCTATTCCAGCCAGGGCAAAAAAAGCAGTGTGGCTACTCCAGACTCAGTGACAAGCAGTGAGGCTTCTCAAACCCAAGCCACAAGCACTGCAGGTACTACAAATACAGCGACAGACACATCGGCCACTCAAACGCCGAGGACAGGCACTGTGGCTGGTGCCACCCAATTCAACATGCCCTGCAGTTAATCCAGCCCCAGGCACAAGGACTGCAGTTACTCCACCACCGGTTTTAAGCTCTGCAGCTACTCTATCTCTGGGAAGGAGCAATGGCGCTACTGTAAGGCCTGCTATGTATACAGTGGCTACGTCAACCCCAGCCACAAACACTGCAGCTACTCCAGTGCAAGCCACAACCACTGCAGCCTCTCCAACACCAGTGACACACACTGCTGCTCCTGCAGCCCCATCAACAAGCAGTGAGGCTTCTCCAACCCAAGCCCTAAGAACTGTGCCTACTGCAACCATGGCAGCAGGCCCGTGGGCTACTCCAATGCCATAGACAGATGCTGTGGCTGCTACAACTCCAGTGATGGGCACTGCAGGTATTCCAACCACATCAACAAGCAGTGAGGCTTCTCCAGTGTGAGCCACAAGCACTGCGGCTTCTCACTGCCATCCACAAGCCCTGCGGCTACTGCAACCCCAGTGACTGGGACAGAGGCTACTACATGGCAACAATAGGCATAAACACTGCAGCTATTCCAGCCACTGCAACAAGCACAGCAGCTGCTGCAGTGCCAGCCTGTCGTGGTTTAAACCCAGTCAGGTAATTCGTTCGCTCACTTCCCCCCCTTTCTTGCCCTCCCCCTGCTCTCGGAGGGACGGAGAGGAGAATCAAAAGAATGCAACTCCCACGGGTTGAGATAAGAACAGTTTAGTAACTAAGGTATAACACAAATCACTACTGCTACCACCAATGATAATAATGATAAAGGAAATAACAAGGGAACAGAATACAACACCTCACCACCCGCTGACCGATAACTCGCCCCCCAAGCCCGACCAAGCTCCGACCGATACCTCCTCCAACCCTGCAGTCTCCCAGCCCTTCCGGCTAACTCCCAGTTACATCCTGGGCATGACGTGCTGTGGTATGGAATAGCTCTTTGGTCAGTTTGGGTCAGGTGTCCTGTCTCTGCTTCCTCCCAGCTTCCCCTCCTCCCTGGCAGAGCATGAGGCTCACAAAGTCCTTGGCCAAACCAAAACATCTCTATCAGCTCTGTTCCCGAGCCGAAAGTCAAAACACTGCACTGCACCAGCTACCAAGGAGGAGAAACATGACTGCTACTGCTGAACCCAGGACACAGCCACAGCAACGGGGCTACTCCAATGCCTGAGACAGACACTGCCGCTACTGCAACCTCATTGACGAGCAGTGAGGCTTCTCCAAACCAAGCCACATGCACTGCGGGTACTTAAAGTACCGTGACAGACACATCAGCCACTCGAATGCAAAGGACAGGCACTGTGGCTACTCCAGCCCCATCAAGAAGCACTTTGGACAATCCAACCCCAGGCACAAGCACTACAGCTGCTCCACCACCAGTTTCCAGGTATGCAGCTATTCCAACTCTAGGAGGGAGCACTGCCGCTACTCTTAAGGCCTGCAACGTTTGCAGTGGCTAGATCAACCCCAGGCACAAACACTGTGGCTTCTCCAGCGCCACTGACAAACACTGCTGCTCCTCCAATGCCATCGACAAGCAGTGAGGCTTCTCCAGTGCAAGCACAAGCACTGCAGCTTCTCATTGCCAGCCAGAAGCCCTGCAGCTGCTGCAACCCCAGTGAGTGGGACAGTGGCTACTACATGGCAACCATAGACATAAACACTGCAGCTATTCCAGCCACTGCAACAAGAACAGCAGCTGCTGCAGTGCCAGCCACAGCAACGGGGCTACTCCAATGCCTGAGACAGACACTGTTGCTACTGCAACCTCATTGACGAGCAGTGAGGCTTCTCCAAACCAAGCCACATGCACTGCGGGTACTCAAAGTACCGTGACAGACACATCAGCCACTCGAATGGAAAGGACAAGCACTGTGGCTACTCCAGCCCCATTAAGAAGCGCTTTGGACAATCCAACCCCAGGCACAAGCACTGCAGTTGCTCCACCACCAGTTTCCAGGTATGCAGCTATTCCAACTCTAGGAGGGAGCACTGTCGCTACTCTTAAGGCCTGCAATGTTTGCAGTAGCTAGATCAACCCCAGGCACAAACACTGTGGCTACTGCAAATCCTACCAGAAGCACTACAGCTACTCCAGTGCCAGCCACAACCACTGCAGCCTCTCCAACACCAGTGACCCATCAACAAGCAGTGAGGCTTCTCAAACCCAAGCCACAAGCACTGCAGGTACTACAAGTACAGCGACAGACACATCAGGCACTTGAATGCAAAGGACAGGCACTGTGGCTGGTGCCACCCAATTCAACATGCCCTGCAGTTAATCCAGCCCCAGGCACAAGGACTGCAGTTACTCCACCACCAGTTTTAAGCTCTGCAGCTACTCTATCTCTGGGAAGGAGCAATGGCACTACTGTAAGGCCTGCTATGTATACAGTGGCTACGTCAACCCCAGCCACAAACACTGCAGCTACTCCAGTGCAAGCCACAACCACTGCAGCCTCTCCAACGCCAGTGACACACACTGCTGCTCCTGCAGCCCCATCAACAAGCAGCGAGGCTTCTCCAGTGCGAGCCACAAGCACTGCGGCTTCTCACTGCCATCCACAAGCCCTGCGGCTACTGCAACCCCAGTGACTGGGACAGCGGCTACTACGTGGCAACGATAGGCATAAACACTGCAGCTATTCCAGCCACTGCAACAAGCACAGCAGCTACTGCAGTGCCAGCCAGAACAATGGGGCTACTCCAATGCCTGAGACAGACACTGCCGCTACTGCAACCTCATTGATGAGCAGTGAGGATTCTCCAACCCAAGCCTCATGCTCTGCGGGTACTCAAAGTACCGTGACAGACACATCAGCCACTCGAATGCAAAGGACAGGCACTGTGGCTACTCCAGCCACATCAACAAGCACTGTGACTAATCCAACCCCAGGCACAAGCACTGCAGTTGCTCCACCACCAGTTTTAAGCTCTGCAGCTATTCCGACTCTAGGAAGATGCAATGGGGCTACACTAAGGCCTGCAACATAGGCAGTGCCTAGATCAACCCTACCCAGAAGCACTGTGCCTTCTCCAACGCCACTGACAAAAACTGCTGCTCCTCCAATGCCATCGACAAGCAGTGAGGCTTCTCCAACCCAAGCCCTAAGAACCATGGCAGCAGGCCCATGGGTTACTCCAATGCCAAGGACAGGTGCTGCGGCTGCTACAACTCCAGTGATGGGCACTGCAGGTATTCCAACCACATCAACAAGCAGTGAGGCTTCTCCAGTGCGAGCCACAAGCACTGTGGCTTCTCACTGCCAGGCACAAGACCTGCGTCTTCTCATTGCCAGCCACAAGCCCTGCATCTACTGCAACCCCAGTGATTGGGACTGTGGCTACTACATGGCAACAATAGGCATAAACACTGCAGCTATTCCAGCCACTGCAACAAGCACAGCACCTGCTGCAGTGCCAGCCACAGCAACGGGGCTACTCCAATGCCTGAGACAGACACTGCCGCTACTGCAACCTCATTGATGAGCAGTGAGGCTTCTCTAAACCAAGCCTCATGCTCTGTGGGTACTCCCCATACCCACAACTCCCCCCAGGTGACCCTCAAGTAACCTTCTACACCCAAAACTGCTCCCAAGTGACCCCCAAGTGACCCCCAGACCAAAAACAGTTCCCCAAGTGTCCCCCAAATGAAATCCCAGACCCACAAGTGCCCTCCAAGTGCCCCCAAAGACCCAGAGCTGCCCTCCAGTCATCTCCCAGACCTACAACAGCCCCACAACTGCCCCCCGAGTGACCACTCAGACCCACAACTGCCCCCAAGTGACCCCCCAGACCCACAACTGCCCCCAAGTGACCCCCCAGACCCACAACTGCCCCCAAGTGACCGCCCAGACACACAACTGCCCCCAAGTGACCCCCCAGACACACACCTGCCCGCCAAGAGAGCTCGCAGACCTACCTCTGCCCCCCAAGTGTTTACCCAGTGACCCCCAGAGCCATAACTGCCCCCAAATGATCCCCTCAGCCCTAAAATTGCCCCCCTAGTGGCCTCCCGGACCCACAACTGCCTCCCAAATGACCCCCCAGTGATTCCACAGACCCAAACCTGCCTCCCAAGTGACCCCCAAGTGACTCCCCAGACCCACACCTGCCTCCCAAGTGACCCCCAAGTGACTCCCCAGACCCACACCTGCCTCCCAAGTGACCCCCAAATGACTCCCCAGACCCACAACGTCCCCACAAGAGATCTCCCTGAGCTACAACTGTTTCCCAGCTGACACCCCAGTCAGCCCCAGACCCACAACTGCCCCATGTGCTCCCCAAGTGATCCCCAACACCCACAACTGCCCCTCACTGCCCCGCTCCCATCCCGTTCCCATCCCATTCCCACCCCGCTCCCATCCCGCTCCATCTTGCTCCCATCCTGTTCCCATCCCGCTCCCATCCCGTTCCCATCCCGCTCCCATCCCAGCTCCATCCTGTTCCCATCCCTCTCCCATCCCGGCTCCATCCCATTCCCATCCTGTTCCCATCCCGCTCCCATCCCGCCTCCATCCCGTTCCCATCCCGGTCCCATCCCGGCTCCATCCCGTTCCCATCCCACTCCCATCCAGCTCCCATCCCGTTCCCATCCTGCTCCCATCCCGTTGCAATCCCACTCCTATCCCGCTCCCATCCCGTTCTCACCCCGCTCCCATCCCGTTGCCATCCCATTGCTATCCCGTTCCCATCCCAACTCCATCCCGCTCCCATCCCTCTCCCATCCCGTTCCCATCCCGCTCCCATCCCACGTTTTCCTTTCCACATTCCCCCCCCCCCCCCCCCCCAGTCTCAGCGCGCCCGGCCCCTTCCCGCCGTCCCCTCCGTGGCGCCGGCTCTGACGTCATCCCCCCGCGCCGCCCGCTGTCATGGCGGCGGTGCAGGCGGAGGATCCTGTCGAGGGCTGGAGCTCACCCGCGTCTGCCCCGGGAGCAGGGTCAGGCCCCACAGCTCTGCTCCTGCCAGCGCTGCCGAGCCCTGCACTCACTCGATGGTGCCATCGGAGCGCCCCACACAGCGCAGCACGGGCTGGGCCGTTGCTCTGGCTCCGGCAGAGGCACAACTGCCTCGGGAAGCTGCCAGCGAGCAACGAGAGCTGAGAAGCGGCTGCAGAAGGGCTCTGCTGTGGGGCTGAAAGCCAAGGGTGCTGCAGGGAAAGGAAAGGAAGGGAAAGGAGAGGAGAGGAGAGGAGAGGAAAGGAAAAAGACTGCAGAGCCTCAGCCCTTGGGCTTCCTTCAGAGGAGGTGGCGGTGCTGCCCTCCATCCTGGCTGTTCTCCAGGCCTGACCTGCCCTCAGGGGGCTGCAGGGGCCTCTGCCGAGGCCAGCAGCAGAGACAGGATGTTCTGCACAAATGTCTGCCCCTGATCCTGGGCCTGACTCGGTGCTGAGAGCTCTTCTGCAGCCAAATGGGGATCGTGTTTTGCAGTCACGCGGTCACAGCCTGGTTTGGGGTGGAAGGGACCTTAAAGCTCACCCAGCCCCAACCCCTGGGTGCCCAGTGGCCATGGGCACGATGCTGCCGCCATCACCAAGCCGTGGCGGTCGCTGTGGATTTGCCCGTTGTGATGGGGCCTCCACGGTGAGCGTGGGCTCTTTAAGGAGCGAGAGCCTTGCAGAAGAGACCCCTCTCTCAGGAGGCTGCATCTCCCGTGGCTGCCCTGCGCATCCAGGTACGTGTTCTTTGACTTTGCAATCCTGTTTTAGTGTTGGCCTCAAACACATTGTGGGTGCAAAGCAGGAGCCGTCTGTGTGCAGGAGCTGCTGGTGTCAGAGGAGATGAGAAGGTGTCAGGGCCCACCGGGCTTAAAAGCGTTTATATTAGTGTGTATAATTTGTAATGATAATACATATGTTACCGTTAAAGTCATTCAGAAAAACTAAGACACACACACACACACACACACACACACACACACATACACACATATATGTCTGAGCCTGTAACGCTGTGGCAGTTCTGTAAAGTCCACTTGCCAGCAGTCTTGTGGACAATTGCCTTTGTTGTTCCAGGTGGGGGGCCTCTTAGCATCGTAAACGAGGTTCACACTTCTTTATAACACTTTTATAATTCCAGTCATTTGCATACTCAGAACTTGGAGCTTTAAAGCCTCAGTCATTGATTTTGTTCCCCCTTGTGTTGCCTGGTGGTTTTCTTCTCATAAGAGGTTGGGCAGCTATCACTTGCCTGTTTGGTGTAACCCACCATCCTTCATCGCGTTTCTTGGCTCCTAAGACTAGGTAATTTTCCATCCTCTGTTTGATAACTTGGAACTTCATTATCCAAGCTGTGATACTGATGAGGCAATATTAATGAAAGGTCCCCACCCACAGCTTCTTTGGCTGCTTTGTCAGCAATGTGATTACCGATATTCACTGGAGTGTTATCAAACTGATGTGCCTTAAAAGCAAATTTTGACTTTCTGACAATTTTGGAAGTCTCAGTAGCACCACCAGCTCAGCTTTCTGTGCTGATGTGTTGGGGGAGGAGGAATGCAGGGCTTTAGTGTCTCTTATGTTTGGTTTAGCTCTATTATGTTATGGTCTGTAAACAGTTGTGAGTCAGCTCTCCTGCTTCTGGATCTGTTGTCAAAACCACTGCTGGTTCTAAAGGTTTGATACTTTCAACTCTACGTCCTCTTGTCATAGAAGCGCAGCCTGCCTGGGGAAAGCCACTGACTACTTTTCTGTTCCAGAGTGGTTATTAGCATGTGAAGTACAAATACAGACCATTTTTGTCCCAATGTATTCAATACATTTTTCTGTTAGAGGCTCTAGTTCTTTTCTTGCTTCCAGTTTTATAGGATACTGTTTCTGTCTTAGCAGTGTGATGTTTGGTTTTAGAAGAATAGTTACTGCTGCTGCATCTCGTGATTGTCCTGGTGCTCTGGCAGCCCATATTTGCAGATATACCCGCTTCCTCTGGGATATCCGGCTCAGTACCTGGTTTCTGTAACATAAAAACTCGGGCCTCCACAGCCTTTTCATCAGGAACATGTACCTGAATTTTCTTTCTTTAACCCTAATTGCTGCATGTAATTTACTCAGTGTGCTGTTATCCAATAGCAGCACAGGGCACTCAGGCATGCAAAGGAATTTATGGGTCAACATCTGTTTGCCAGTTTCTCAAATGTAAAGGAAGGCCGGGTTCCTGTCCACCTGTGGCACCAGTGCCTGAAGCTGTTTGTTTGCTTATTTGCCCTTTACAAGTATTTATAACAGAATAAGTAGTTTCTGTTTCTACAAGAACTTTTACCTTCTCATTCCCCAACCTAACTGTAGCCAGGGGCTCTGCTGGGGTGGGATTCAAATCTTCCCCCACTCCTCCTCAGTCTTCCTCTAAAGTAATAATTCTCTCTGCCTGTCCTGACGTTCCACTAAATCTCCGCTGTTTATTTTGATTCTGAGGGCATTTTCCCTTTGAGTGCAACCTGTGGAGTCTGTTCACAAACCTTTCCATGTAATCCTTGTTTCCTCCCCTCCCTTTCTTGGGGGATAGCTACAGGCAGCAATTTTTCTCTCTCTTCTTTCCCCTAAAGATTCCAGTTTTACTCTGGAGCTTATCTTATGCTCCCTGTCCTGGGTTCAGCAGTAGCAGTCATTTTTCTCCTTCTTGGTAGCTGGTGCAGTGCAGTGTTTTGACTTTCGGCCTGGGAACAGAACTGATAGCGATGTTTTGGTTTGGCCAAGGACTTTGTGAGCCTCATGCTCTGCCAGGGAGGAGGGGAAGCCAGGAGGAAGCAGAGACAGGACACCTGACCCAAACTGACCAAAGAGGTATTCCATACCACAGCACGTCATGCCCAGGATGTAACTGGGAGTTAGCCGGAAGGGCTGGGAGACTGCAGGGTTGGAGGAGGTATCGGTCGGAGCTTGGTCGTGCTTGTGGGGGCGAGTTATCGGTCAGCTGGTGCTGAGGTGTTGTATTCTGTTCCCTTGTTATTTCCTTTATCATTATTATCATTGGTGGTAGCAGTAGTGATTTGTGTTATACCTTAGTTACTAAACTGTTCTTATCTCAACCCGTGGGAGTTGCATTCTTTTCGATTCTCCTCTCTGTCCCTCCGAGAGCAGGGGGAGGGCAAGAAAGGGGGGGGAAGTGAGCGAACGAATTACCTGACTGGGTTTAAACCACGACACTCCTGCATATATATTAACAGATTCCTAGTTGAAACCTGACACACTATAACCCACAAAACACAATATTGTATTATATTAATAATTGTATTAATTCTATCAATAATATATATATTAATAATCAGGGACTGAAAGCCCTCCCCAGTACCATTGAACCATTTGAACCATTGCAGAGAACTTGCACCAGAGCAATATTGGTCCGACTGTGATAAGTCTCCAAAGCCACATCCATTATTTTTACCAGATCACATTGGTCCTCCCCCTTAAGCTTTTGTACCTTTTTCCTTATGTTTTCCATGGATTGACTTTTTGTTAACTGGCCTAACTCTTTCCTTCCTTCCTCTGATTCGGGATCAATATTAGTATATTTAGACATCACCTCTTTTAATCTTCCCATGAATCCAGCAGTTGATTCATTTACATCTGGCTTTATTTCATATAGCTTAGACCAGCTCACTGCCTTGGGGACCGCATTCCTAGTACTGACTAAAATCTACCTCCGATATTGTTTCAAAGCTTGCCTGTCCCAGTTAGGATTGGGGTTAGGAATGTGAAGATTCACTGTACCTATCGCTGTGCCTGCTGTTATTTGTTGCTCTACTGCGGTCCGAGCCGTACGAATAATCGTATTTCTGTCAACACTCTGAAAGCATGATGTGTAATTACCAGCCACTTGTTTCCAACTCTTCAAATCTACAATGGTAAAGGGAATCTTCATCATGAGCAGACCATCATTGAGCACAGCTTGTCTTAAAGGTGCAGTCACAGTTTCGCCTCATTTTCCCCTAGTTTGCCTTGCTGTAAGGCAAAATCCTTCAGCCCGACCCCCCTATATCTCAGGTGCCTGTGCTGGTGCTTGTGCTTGATCCTCATTGTCAGCACCTTCAGCCCCATTATTCACAATACCCCTTCTCCAGGGGCCTACCATCAAATCCAAATCCTCCTCCACATTCCTCAGATGTTTAGTGCATAACTGCCCTGTGGTGCACAAAGACCAATAGCATTTAAGCAAATTTTAGTGTCTTTCTCCAAGGACAATACTGACAGGTCCTGGAGTGCAAAATAAAAACTGCAATCCTTTTGCTGTTCCAGATGATATCTCAAAGTAAAAAACATTTCTGCATAAGCTACTTCATCCCACTTTCCTTCTCGTCTCAAGAATGACATGTGACAGGATTTTACCAGAGTCTCCTGAGTAACCGAACCCCTCGGGGCTCCACCGCTTTGTTCCGGTCTCCCGAGTGACTGAACTACGCAGGGGTTCACCGATTTGTTTGCAGTGTTGTGAAATGCAACCCAGTGGGGATTTCTTCAAGCCCCCCTTTGGAGGCAGTGGTACCCATGATCCTGACCTCCACCAAATACCAAAGTCCAGACAACCCAAACTAAACTGCCTTTTACCCACCGCGCAGGGCGTCCCTCTCTGCCTTACGTGGAAAGGGGCCAAAAAGAATGCCTTTTTAAAGACATTAAATCGGGGTCTCCCCGAGGTCCCGCGTTGGTCCTTCAGGCAAACTCCCCCGATGCCAGCGGGAAGGTCCCAGGGACTCCCCGGATCCATGGGAAACACGGCTGAGTGTCCCTGTTCAGGCGCCAAATTGTTACCCTAAAAGTCGGTCAGAGAAACTCTCTAAGGCTCAATTTGGACTTTCAGAAAGCAGCATTCTTTATTGCAGCGCTGGGCGCACACACGAATCCTTTCACAAGGGTGAGCACACCTGGTACTTGCCGACAGTAGCTCTATATTTAACATACTCATGCATATTCACAGCTTTTCCAGCAACTGGTTCTAATATTTGCATCCTAATTACGCATGCGCTTTCTTGCTGAGTGGGGTCTTTGGTGGGCACCGATAGTCTTCCTCACTGTGTTTACTGAATGACCTCAGTGCTTGCTCAAGCTCGCAAGGTCCTAGTGCCCAGTTAGCAGTTGCTATGTCCTTGCTTCTGCTCTGTTCCAGTCTCGCCCCACGCTGGGCACCGCTCTGCTGTCTTGAAGGCTGGCATCCGTGGTCTTATTTACTGTCTCCTTAGGTGTTACCAGTCCCATGATGTTCCTTCCCCCATCAGCCAAACCTTCCTTTCTCGCTACATGTTAGTAAGGTAGAACAATTTGGCCTATTCTCCTATGCTAAAGGCGCACACACTGTTGTTAGTGTAAGATTTAAGGTTACAACGCAGTGACCACAGGGACACGCTGGGGACATGGTGACCGTAGGGACATGGTGGGTCACATGGAGACCATGGGGACACAGACATCACAGTGACCATGGGGACATGGGGACCACAGGGGTGGCTGATTCTGGAACACCCCATGTTAAGGTGTGCAAGGCCACAGAACCCCTGCATCAGCCCTGCACGATGGCTCCAGGGTTTGTGGGGAGCTTCCAACCTCTGCCTGGGAGTCCCTGTTCCAGAGGCACCCACAGTTCCTCTGGTTGCTGCAGCCCTGGCTTGTCTTGGGAACTGGAGCAGTTACTTGGTGTGAAGGGTTTCAAGGCTGCCTGGGGAGGCAGCAGGACTGGTGCTGGCCTCAGGGCTGAGCTCCCATCCCCTGGTCAGGCAGCAGGGCTGGTGCTGGCCTCAGGGCTGAGCTCCCATCCCCTGGTCAGGCAGCAGGGCTGGTGCTGGCCTCAGGGCTGAGCTCCCATCCCCTGGTCAGGCAGCAGGGCTGGTGCTGGCCTCAGGGCTGAGCTCCCATCCCCTGGTCAGGCAGCAGGGCTGGTGCTGGCCTCAGGGCTGAGCTCCCATCCCCTGGTCAGGCAGCAGGGCTGGTGCTGGCCTCAGGGCTGAGCTCCCAGCCCCCTGGGTGGTGTTTTGGCTGGGATAGAATTAATTCTCTACCCTGTAGCTGGTGCAGTGCTGTGTTCTGGCTTTATTGTGGCAATTAACACTGGTAACACACTGATGGTTCAGTTGTTGCTCAGCAGCACTTACCCTGATCAAGGACTTTTCAGTCTCTCACGCTCTGCAGTGTGGAGGGCACAAGAAGCTGGGAGGAAGCAGACAGGACACCTGACCCAGACTAGCCAAAGGGGTATTCCATCCCACAGCACGTCATGTCCAGTACAGAAACTACAGGGAGTCACCTGGAAGGGATGGGATTGGGTCAGGCTGGGTGTCGCTCAGTGGGTGCTGAGCAATTACATTGGGCGTCACTGCTGGTTAGCATTTTCCTTTCCCCTGTTTAGTTTTATGCCCTGTCCCTTTTAAACCACAACAGTTGTACAGGAGCAAAGTTTGCTGTACAGCTCTTAATAGTGATTTTAGTGATGGAAGATTTTACCTTTTCTGTTGTTGCTCCAGGTTTGGTTTTTCACTTATTTTCATGACTTTGTTCTTGTTTTTTTTAAAGAGCTCTGGCTGGTGGGTGAGTTATTTCTCTCTTCATAATTCCTGCAGGTTTCCAACCCGTGCCTCGCTCCTTCAGCTGCTGATTGCCAGGTTTTCCACGTGGGTCCTTCCCTCCGTGTGTGTCCTGTGCCTGTCCCGGGTCTGTAGCGTTGTCAGCAGCCTGGCGGAGGTGCGGAGCGGTTCCTGCTCCCCAGCTCCCTGTGGCCGTAGTTGTGGTCGCTGCCGTTTCCCTGCCATGGACAGATTCTCAACCTGCAGCTGAGGGTTGTTTTCCACAGGGCGGTCTTGTCTGGAGCTGGGGCACGGGGAGCTGGCCCAGCCGGTCTGCGCTGTCGGGTCGGGCCGTGGGACCGCATGTTGAGTCGGTGGGATTTGTGCTCACAGTTAATAGTGCACAGTGTAGGGAACACAGGAATCTGGTTTGTTTTTCATGCGGATTGAAACAAAAGGAAGCACTTGATGGGATGGAGCCATCCCTGTATTGTGGGGTTGCGGGATGAAGAATGCTGCGAGCGTGCAGGGGAGCACAGTGTGGCTGGCTGCAGGGCCTGGAGGTTTTTCTCCCACTGAGACCGAGTCTGCAGCTCTGGCAGCAGAGAGCAGAGGCTGGTCCCCCCGCGGTGACTCCCGGAGCACCCCTGGGTGCCCAGTGGCCATGGGCACGATGCTGCCGCCATCCCAAAGCCGTGGCGGTCGCTGGGGATTTGCCCATTGTGACGGGGCCCCCACGGTGAGCGTGGGCTCTTTAAGGAGGGAGAGCCCTGCAGTAACCGGTGCAGAGGAGAGCCCTCCCCTCCCTCGGGAGGCTGCATCTCCCGGGGCTGCCCTGCGCATCCAGGTCCGTGTTCTTTGACTTTGCAATCCTGTTTTAGTGTTGGCCTCAAACACATTGTGGGTGCGTGCTGTGAAGGGAGGAGAAGCTGTCAGGAGATGAGCTGGTGCCATCCCAGCTGTAGGAGCAGGGGATGGATGGGTGAGGAGGAGGCACTGGGTTTGTTCATGTGCTTGGAGCTCCCCTCTGCCTGCAGAGGTGCTGGGGGTGAAGCAGGAGCCTTCTGTGTGCAGGAGCTGCTGGTGTCAGAGGTGCTGAGAAGGTGTCAGGGCAGGGGAACTTCCACCTCCCTGTCAGAGCCTGGGGGAGTGAAAGGGTCACCCCAGCTCCCAGGAACACCCCTTAGTTGCATTCCCCGCCCCGGGCAGAGGGATGAGCTCATCGCCAGCATCCTCACATGTATGATTTAGGGGGACTCCCCCAGGTGCACCCACAAAATCTGGCAGGGTCCCCCATATCTCATGTTTCCACCTCCCCAATGATCTGTGGGTGATCTCCCTGATGTAGCCCCTGCTTGAAGCCGCCATTGGTCCCCCAAATTACTCTGTCCCCTACAGAGCTTGAGCACATTCCCATGAACCTCCTAATCCCCCTAAACCTCCAGTTCCCTTCTGAAGCCCAGATCCCCCCCATTTACTGCCATGGGCCAACAGGAGCACTGAAGAGTCAGGGTACTTTGGGTCAAATGTAACCCCTAGTTTTGGGACACTGGCTGTTCCCCAAATCCCTGCATCACCCCGGGGAGCTTTGGGGATGTCCCCCAGTGCCGAAATCCCCTCTGAACCCCCAAACTCTTCCCCTCAATGCATCTCCACCCTGAGAGAATGTTGCTCACCCAAAAGCGACTCAGGGTGCCCTGGGACCCAGGAACATGGGAGATCTCCCAATATGTTGTGCCTCCTACAGCGTGTTTTGGCCCCCCCCCCCCCGAACCTCAAAATGTTCCTTGAACCCTCAAATCCCTCAGAACACCCAAATTCCTTCTGCTTGTGTCAGCGGGGCTCCCTAGGGCATTCAATGAGAATCGGCTGCCCTGGGATTGATGGACCCCCCCATTCTTGGTAGACGGGGAGTCCCTCAGAAAACTTAGCCATCCTGAAGAGTTCTGGGGACCAGCCTGAATCCCAAAATCCTCCCTGCATCCCCCCAGACCCAAAGCCCACAGCTCCAAAGCCGCCCCGGCTCAGCACAGTGGCACAGACTTGCTAAAAAAGGGGTTTCCCAACAAGTGGTGTTCCCCCAACACCTGCCCTGGGGGCCCATCAAGATGCGAACACACAGGGGGGACCCCAACATTGCTTTTGGTTCAGTAGTGAATGAAGTGGGCCAGAGGGGGTGGATCCCCCAAAAGGGGCACCCCAATAAAGGGGCAAACCAAAACCACGCTGCACCCCAAAGGGCCCTGGAAGCACCCAAAGCAATCGTGGTGCCCCCTAAATCCTAGGGTAACCCCAAATCTCCCTGAAGCAGGACAAAAGCAGGCAGGACCCCCAAGTGGGGGCCTGGGGCAGCACAAAAGTCACCCACACCCTTCCATCACCCTGGCCCCCCCAGATGAACCCAGGGACCCAAAATCCTGGAGGGGCTCCACCAAACACCCACCCCCAACTGAGGGTACCCCAGAAAAGCTGCTCCCCCCCTCCAATGCCACCCAGCCCCAAATTGCTTCTTGTTGCTCCCAAACCACACCTCATGGGGCACCCCAGCTCCCCCATCTCTGGTATCAGTGAGTTGGGGGGGGCAGCCCCAGAGTGGGGGTTGCCTAATTTGGGATGTCCCATCAAAAGACCAAGGAGGTGTGGTGGGGGATGGAGGGTAGGAAGCTCTGCAGAGGGATCTGGGCAGGCTGGATCCATGGGCTGTGGCCAATGTGTTGAGGGTCAAGAAGGCAAAGTGCCGGGTCCTGCGCTTGGGCCACAACAACCCCCTGCAATGCTCCAGGTTTGGGGAAGAGGGGCTGAAAACTGCTCATGGGAAAGGAGCTGGGGGTGCTGATTGATGGAGCTGAACATGAGCAGCTTGTGCCCAGGCAGCCAGGAAGCTCCCAGCATCCTGGCCTGGATCAGCACCAGTGCGGCAGCAGGGCCGGGGCAGTGGTTGTGCCCCTGCACTGAGCACTGCTGAGGCCGCACCTCGAATCCTGGGTTCAATTCTGGGTCCTTCACTACAAGAGAGACATTGAGGTGCTGGAGGGGGGCCAGAGAAGGGCAGTGGAGCTGGTGCAGGGCCTGGAGCACAGGGGTGATGGGGAAGGTCTGAGGAACCTGAGGGGTTCAGTCTGGAGAAGAGAAGGCTCAGGGGGGACCTGATTGCTCCCTACAACTGCCTGACAGTAGGATGGAGCCAAGAGGGGCTGGGCTCTTCTCCCAAGGAACAAGGGATGGGACAAGAGGAGACGGCCTCAAGCTGCACCAGAGGAGGTTTAGATGGAGCTGTGGAACAATTTGTCCAGGAAGCTAGGGACCAGGTTAGAAAAGCTGAGGCCCAGTTAGAATTAAAATAGGCTAGGGAAGTTAAGGAAAACTGGAAGGAATTCTTCAGGTGCGTAGCAAATAAAAAACAGACTCAGGAAGCTCTCAGGAGAACTGGCTACACAGGATTTGGAGAAGGCTGAGGTTCTGAATGACTTCTTTGCCTCAGTCTTCACTGGCCAAGGCTCTGACCGCACCACCCGAGTCTTGGAAGGCAGACGCAGGGACTGTGAGAATGAAGACCTTGCGCCCACTGTAGGAGAGGAACTGGTTTGAGACCATCCTAAAAATCTGAACGTGCACAAGTCCGTGGGTCCTGATGAGATCCATCCGCGGGTCCTGAAGGAGCTGGAGAATGAAGTTGCGAAGCCGCTGGCCATCGTATTTGAGAAATCATGGCAGTCAGGTGAAGTTCCCGATGACTGGAAAAAGGGAAATATAACCCCCATTTTCAAGAAGGGGAAAATGGATGACCCGGGGAATTACAGAGCAGTCAGTCTCACCCCTGAGCCTGGCAACATCTTGGAGCAGATTCTCCTGGAAGGCATGCTAAGGCACATGAAAGTCAACAAGGTGCTTGGTGACAGCCAGCAGGGCTTCACTGAGGGGAAATCCTGCCTGACCAATTTGGTGGCCTTCTATGATGGGGCTACAGAACTGATGGACAGGGGTAGAGCAGTTGATGGCATCTACCTGGACTTGTGCAAAGCGTTCGACACCGTCCCACACGACATCCTTGTCTCTTAAATTGGAGAGACATCAATTTGATGGACGGACCACTGGGTGGATAAAGAACTGGCTGGATGGCCGCACACAAAGAGTTGTGGTCAATGGCTCAGTGTCCGGCTGGAGACCAGCAACGAGTGGCGTCCCCCAGGGATCGGTGTCGGGACCGGTCTTGTTCAACATCTTTGTCGCTGCCATGGACAGTGGGATTGAGCGCGCCCTCAGCAAGTTTGCCGATGACACCGAGCTGTGTGGTTCGGTTGATACCCTGGAGGGAAGGAATGCCATCCAGAGGGACCTCGACACGCTTGTGAGGTGGGCTGATGCCAACCTCATGGAGTTTAACCATGCCAAGTGCAAGGTCCTACACCTGGGTCGGAGCAATCCCAGGCACAGCTACGGGTTGGGCAGAGAAGAGATTCAGAGCAGCCCTGCGGAGAAGGACTTGGGGGTGTTGGTTGATGAGAAAATGAACATGGGCCAGCTTCAGTGTGTGCTTGCAGCCCACAAAGCCAACCGTATCCTGGGCTGCATCAAAAGGAGCGTGACCAGCAGGTCGAAGGAGGTGATCCTGCCCCTCTGCTCTGCTCTGGTGAGACCTCACCTGGAGCATTGTGTGCAGTTCTGGTGTCCTCAACATAAAAAGGACATGGAACTGTTGGAACAAGACCAGAGGAGGCCACAAGGATGATCAGGGACTGGAGCACCTCCCGTATGAAGACAGGCTGAGGAAGTTGGGGCTGTTCAGCCTGGAGAAGAGAAGGCTGCGTGGAGACCTCATAGCAGCCTTCCAGTATCTGAAGGGGGCCTATGGGGATGCTGGGGAGGGACTCTTCATTAGGGACTGTAGTGACAGGACAAGGGGTAACAGGTTAAAACTGAAACAGGGGAAGTTTAGATTGGATCTAAGGAGGAAATTCTTTCCTGTGAGGGTGGTGAGGCACTGGAATGGGTTGTCCAGGGAGGTTGTGAATGCTCCATCCCTGGCAGTGTTCAAGACCAGGTTGGACGAGGCCTTGGGTGCCATGGTTTAATGTGAGGTGTCCCTGCCCATGGCAGGGGGGTTGGAACTGGATGATCTTAAGGTTCTTTCAAACCCTAACTATTCTATGATTCTGTGATTCTAAAATCAGCCCCAAAACACCCCAAAACTAACTTGTCCTGCTTCTCCAAGGAGATAGAGGGTCAGAGCCTCAAAACAGCCCAAAACAGCCCCAAAACAGGACAAAACCACCCCAAAAACACCATGTCCTGCTTCTCCTGTGGATACGGGGTCAGAGCCACAAAACAGACCCAAAACAGCCACAAAACATGACAAAACCCAGGCAAAAAACCAGCCCAAAACACACATAGCAAACTCCAAAACAGGCCAAAACCACACCAAAATCACCTTGTCTTGCTTCTCCTATGGGATACAGGGTCAGAGCCCCCAAACAGACCCAAAACAGGCCAAAAACACTCAAAACCCACCAAAAGAGACCCAAAACAGTCCAAAACCTCCTTATCCTACTTCTCCAATGGGATGCAGGGTCAGAGCATCAAAACAGAACAAAAACAGGACAAAAACAACCCTAAACACCCCAAAACCCAGCCCAAAACCACCTAGTCCTGCTTCTGCTATGGGATACAGGGTCAGAGCCCCCAAAAAACCCCCAAAAAGAGAAAAAAGCATTCCAAAACCACTAAAGCAGCCCCAAAATACCCCAAAAACCACCCTGTCCTCCTTCTCCTATGGGATACAGGGTCAGACCCCAAAACACCCCAAAAACAGGACAAAACCACTCCAAAACCACCTTGTCCTGCTTCTCCTTTGGAATAGAGGGTCAGAGCCCCAAACAGACCCAAAACTGCCTCAAAACACCCCAAAAACCACCCCAAGACCACCTTCTCCTGCTTCTACTATGGGACACAGGGTCAGAACCCAGAAACAGCCCCAAAACAGGACAAAAACAACACAAAACACCCCCAAAACCACCCTAAAGCCACGTAGTCCTCCTTCTCCTTTGGGATACAGGGTCAGAGCCCCAAAACATCCCAAAATCAGGACAAAACATCCTCAAAACCACCTTGTCCTGCTTCTCCTATGGGATACAGGGTCAGAGCTGCAAAACAGCCCTAAAAAACGCCAAAAACAACCAAAAACACCCCAAAACCACCCCTATGGTGGTTTGCTTGTCCTGCTTCTGCTATGGGATACAGGGTCAGAGCCCCCAAACAGCTCCAAAACAGCCCCAAAACAAGCGAAAACCAGCCCAAAAGACACAAAGTAAACCCCAAAACAGGCCAAAACCAGCCCAAAATCACCTTGTCCTGCTTCTCCTGTAGGATACAAAGTCAGAGCCCCGAAACACACCCAAAACACACCCAAAACGACCCCAAGGTCACATTTTCCTGTTCTCCACTGGGACACAGGGTCAGAACCCGAAAACAGACCTAAAACAGGACAAAACACAAAACCATTCCAAACCAACCTTAAACCACCCTAAAACCACCCCAAAATCACCTTCTCCTGCTGGATACAGGGTCAGAGCCCCAAAACAGACCAAAACCAGGCCAAAAACAACCCAAAACACGCCAAAACACACCCCCAAACCACCTTGTCCTCTTTCTCGTATGGGATGCAGGGTCAGAGCTCCAAAACAGATCCAAAACAGCCTCAAAACACCCCAAAAACCACCTTGTCCTGCTTCTGCTGTGGGATACAGGGTCAGAGCCCCATAACATCCACCAAAAAGAGAAAAAAATACCCCAAAACCCTAAAACAGCCCCAAAACACCTCAAAACCACCCTGTCCTGCTTCTCCTATGGGATACAAGGTCAGACCCAAACCACCCCAAAACCATCTCCAAAACCCCCAAACAAACCCAAAACCAACTTGTCCTGCTTCTCCTATGGAACACAGGGTCAGAGCCCCAAAACAGGCCAAAACCAGGCCAAACCACCCCAAAACCAACTTGTCCTGCTTCTCCTATGGGACACAGGGTCAGCACAGGGTCAGAGCCTCAAAACAGACCCAAAACAGGCCAAAAAAAGCCCCAAACACCCCAAAAACCAGGACAAAACCACCTTGTCCTCCTTCTGCTATGGGATACAGTGTCAGGGCCCCAAAAAAGACCTAAAACAGAACAAAACCACCCCAAAACAACCCCAAAACCACCTTGTCCTGCTTCTCCTATGGGATACAGGGTCAGAGCACCAAAAAAGACACAAAACATGACAAAAATAGGACAAAACCACCCCAAAACCACCTTGTCCTGCTCCTCCTGTATGATACAGGGTCAGAGCATCAAAACAGACTCAAAACAGGCCAAAAACTGGAAAAAAACAGGCCAAAACACCCAAAGCAAGCCCCCAAACAGGCCAAAAGCACGCCAAAACCACCTTGTCCTGCTTCTTCTGTGGGGTACAAAGTCAGAGCCCCAAAAGTGACGCAATACAGGACAAAAACAACCCAAAAAACGCCAAAACCACCTTGTCCTGCTTCTGCTGTGGGATACAAAGTCAGAGCCCCAAAACTGACTCAAAACAGGACAAAGACGACCCAAAACACGCCAAAAACCACCCCAAAACCACCTTCTTTTGCTTCTCCTGTGGGACACAGGGTCAGAGCCCCAAAACAGACCCAAAACAGGAAAAAAAACAACCCAAAACACCCCCTAAACAGCCCAAAACCACCCTGTCCTGCTTCTCCTATCACATACAGGGTCAGAGCCTCAAAACAGACCCAAAACACGCCAAAAAACAGCCCACAACAGCCCCCAAACCAGGACAAAAGCACCTTGTCCTCCTTCTGCTATGGAACACAGGGTCAGAGCCCCAAAACAGGCCAAAACCAGGCCAAACCACCCCAAAACCACCTTGTCCTGCTTCTCCTATGGGATACAAGGTCAGAGCCCCCAAAACAACCCAAAATAGAAAAAAAAAGAGGCCAAAACCAAGCAAAAAACCCCCAAACAAACCCCCAAAACAGGCAAAAGCACCCCAAAATCACCTTGTCCTGCTTCTTCTATGGAACACAGGTCAGAGCCCCAAAACAGGACAAAACCAACCTAAAACCAGCCCAAACCACCTTGTCCTACTTCTGCTGTGGGATACAGGGTCAGAGCCCGAAAACAGACCCAAAACAGGTCAAAAACACTCCAAAACCCCCCAAACACCCCAAAACCACCCCAAACCCACCTTGTCCTGCTTGTCCTATGGGATACAGGGTCAGAGCCCTAAAAAAGACCCAAAACAGACCAAAAACAAGCCAAAACACCCCAAAAACGACCCCAAGGTCACATTTTCCTGCTTCTCCTATGGGACACAGGGTCAGAACCCCAAAAAAGCCCTAAAAGAGGACAAAAAAACCCCCAAACCTTCAAAATCACAACGAAACCACGCTAAAATCACCCCAAAATCACCTCTCTTGCAGGATACAGGGTCAGAGCCACAAAACAGACCCAAAACAAACCAAAACCAACCCAAAACACCCCAAAGCCACCCTAAGGGCAACTTGTCTTGATTCTCCTATGGAACACAGGGTCAGAACCCCAAAACAGCATTAAAACAGGACAAAAGCAACCCAAAATGATTCAAAACCACCCCCAAACCACGCTAAAACCACACCAAAATCACCTTCTCCTGCTTCTCCTCTAGGATACTGTGTCAGAGACCCAAAACAGACCCAAAACTGGAAAAAACAAGCCAAAACACGCCCAAAACCAACCAAAAACCACCTTGTCCTGATTCTCCAATGGGATTACATGGTCAGATCCCCAAAAGAGACCCAAAACAGACCAAAAATAACCCAAACACCGCAAAACACCCCAAAACCACCTTGTTTCGCTTCTCCTATGGTATACAGGGTAAGAGCCCCCAAACAGCTCCAAAACAGGCCAAAACCAGTCAAAAACCACCAAAACAGCGCAAAACCACCCCAAAACCACCCTGTCCTGCTTCTCCTATGGGATACAGTGTCAGACCCCAAAAACACCCCAAAACCACCTCGTCTCGCTTCTCCTATGGGATACAGGGTCAAAGCCTCAAAACAGCCACAAAACAGGCTAAAACCAGTCAAAACCCACCAAAACAGCCCCAAGACACCCCAAAACCACCTTGTCCTGCTTCTCCTATGAGATACAGGATCAGAGCTCCAAAAGAGACTCAAAAGAGTCTCAAAACACCCAAAAAACCACCCCAAGGCTACCTTGTTCTGCTTCTCCTATGGGACGTCAGAACCCCAAAACAGCCCTAAAAGAGGACAAAACCAACCCAAAACCATTCAAAACCACCCCGAAACCACCCTAAAACCACCACAAAATCACCTTCTCCTGCTTCTCCTGTGGGATGCAGCATCAGAGCCCAAAACCAGACCCAAAACAGGCCAAAACCAACCCAAAACACCCCAAAACCCAGCCCGAAACCACCTTTTCCTGCTTCTGCTATGGGATACAGTGTCAGAGCCCCCAAACAGCCCCAAAACAGGACAAAATCAGTCAAAAACCCCCAAAACAGCCCCCAAACCAGCCTCAAACCCACCCTGTCCTGCTTCTCGTATTGGACACAGGGTCAGAGCAACAAAACAGAACCAAAAAAGGACAAAAACATCTCAAAACCACCTTCTCTTGCTTCTCATGAAGAATACAGGGTCAGAGCCCCAAAACAGCCCCAAAAACGGCCAAAAAACCAAAACACCCCAAAACCCAGCCCAAAACCACCTTGTCCTGCTTCTGCTATTTTGATACAGGGCCAGAGCCCCAAAACAGACCCAAAACAGCCCCAAAACAGGCCAAAACCAGACGAAAAACAGACCAAACCACACAAAGCAAACTCCAAAACAGGCCAAAACCACCCCAAAATCACCTTCTCCTGCTTCTCCTGAGGGATACAAAGAGCCCTGAAGAAGACATAAAACAGAACAAAAACAACCCCAAAAAAATCCAAAACGACCCTAAGGTCACATTTCCTCCTCCTCCTATGGGACACAGGGTCAGAACTCCAAAACAGCCCTAAAACAGGACAAAAAAACCCAAAACCATTCAAAACCTCCCCTAAACCACCCTAAAACCACCCCAAAATCAACTTTTCCTGCAGGATACAGGGTCAGAGCCCCCAAACAGCCCCAAAACACCTCAAAACCTCCTTCTGCTTCTCCTAGGGGATACAGCGGCAGGGCCCAAAAAAAGACCCAAAGGACGTCAAAAACAACCCCAAACACCCCCAAAACACCCCAATACCACCTTGTCCTGCGTCTCCTATGAGATACAGGGTCAGAGCCCCCAAAACACCCCCAAACAGGAGAAAACCAGGCAAAAAACAGGCCAAAACACCTAATGCAAACCCCAAAACCACCCCAAAATCACCTCCTGCTTCTCCTCCAAAATCCCCCAAAAGGCCCAAAACACCTCAAAACCACCTTCTTCTGCTTCTGCTATGGGATACAGGGTCAGAGCCTCAAACCAGCCCCAAAAGAGGACAAAAATACTCCAAAACCCTCCGAAAGGCCCAAAACACCTCAAAAACACCTTCTGCTTCTCCTATGGGATACAGGGTCAGAGCCTCAAAATAGACCTGAAATATGACAAAAACATCCCAAAGCCACCCGCAAAACAGTCCCAAAACCACCTTGTCCTGCTTCGCCTAGGGGATACCGGCTCACAGCCCCAAAGCAGACCCAAAACCCCTCAAAAAGCAGCCCAAAACCACCTTGTCCTGCTTCTCCTACGGGATGCAGGGTCAGAGCCCCAAAACAGCCCCATAACACTTCAAAAAACACCCCCAGAACACCTCAAAACCACCCCAAACCACCTTGTCCTGCTGCTCCTATAGGTGCCACCCAGTGAGAACCCAAAACAGCCCCAAATCACCCCAACCCCCCCAAAATGGAACCTTCTGGAGGTCGCTGTGGAGCTGCTTTAGCCTGGCCTCGAGCTGCGACACCTTCTGGGGTAGGTCCAAGGATGGGGGGGGGGGGCACTGGGGTGTCCCCAATATGGGGGGAGGATCCCAGACCCACATGTGGGGGTCCCAGCCCCACATACAAGGGGACATGGGGGGGGTCTCCATATGGGGGGGGGGGTCCCTGTACCTGATGGGGGGGCGCCCACCCGCGGCCTCTCCGGGGGGGGGGTGTCAGGGCTCATCACCGGCTCCATGAGGGAGAGCAGGGACACGGCCCTTGGCACTGGGGGGTGGCACGTCAGCACCCCAAAACCAGACCAAAACAACCAAAATACCACAAAACCAGCCCAAAACAACCAAAATACCCCCAAACCAGCCCAAATCATCCCAAAACCAGCTCAAAACACCCCAAAACATCCGAAAACCAGACCAAAACACCTCAAAACACTCTGAAACACCCCTACAACACCCCAAAACACTCTGAAACACCCTCAAACCAGCCTAAAATATTCGCAAAACATCCCAAAACACCCACAAAGCAGTCTCAAACACCCCAAACCACCCCAAACAGCCCTGAAACAGCTCAAAGCACCCCAAAACCAGCCCAAAACCCCCTCCACAACAGTTTAACACCCCAAAAACATCCTGAAACAACCCCAAAACTCCATGGTACCCCAATCAACCACGGGCATCTCCATCCCTCCCTACACTGCTGGCACCCCTAAATGACCCCAAACCCCATCTTGCTTGAGCCCCATAAGGAAGGGTGCCCACACCCAGCATGTTGGGGTGCAGGGATGCTGCTTTGAGTGACAGCCCCAGCTCATGGCCCTGCAGCAGGCTCTCCCCCAGCCTCAGTCTAGAACCCAGCTGGGTCACCATGGCAACGGGTCAAAACGGGGCCCTTTGTGACCTCATTTGTGTCACCCTACTTGAGTGCTTTGCTCAGGGGAGCAGACAGTGACAGGAAAGAGCAGGAGGAAGGAGCCACTGGGTTGCTGCTGAGCTCAAGCCCTGTTGGTTTGGTCCAAGCTTCCCCCTTCGCTACCCCGTTTGGAGGTGTTTGGGGGTA